>NW_022993947.1:900000-1171771 GCF_012275295.1 Melopsittacus undulatus | reverse complement strand
TTTCTAACCCAGTTTGCACTCTCTAACCATATTTAAGCCGGTTTTGGCAATTTCTAAACCATCTTTGCTCATCTCCATCAATTTTAAAGCCGGTTTTCGCTATTTCTAAGCCATTTTTGCCCAACTGCAACCCGTTTCAAGCCGCTGTTTTCCTTTTCTAACCCGTTTTTGCACATCTCTAATAAATCTGGGCCCAGTTTTGGCCATATCTCGCCCATGTTTGGACTTCTCTATCCCTTCTTAACCCATCTTTGGCCATTTCTAACCCACTTTAAGCTATTTTTAGCCCCCTTCAAGCCATTTTTAGCCATTTCTACCCGTTTTGCACCCCTCTAACTCTTTATAAACTAGTTGCGTCCATTTCTAACCCAGTTTTGCACCTCCCTAACCCTTTTTTTTTAAGCGTTTGTCGCCATCTCTAACCCAGTTTTTCACCTCTCTATCCCTCATAAAGCCATTTTTTCCTGTTTCTAAACCGTTTTTGCCAACTTTCAAGGCATTTTAAGCCATTTTTTTCCTTCTCTAGACAATTTTGTCAATTTCTAACCAATTTCAGCCTTGTTTTTTCCTTTTCTAAACTGTTTTTGCCCATTTCCCACCCATTTTAAGCCATTTTTTGACCATTTCTAACCTATTTTTACTCACTTCTAACTCATTTTCAGACATTTTTAGCTAATTCTAGCCTTGTCTAACAAAGTTTTTTTTCCAGTTTTAATCCATTTGTGGCCACTTCTAACACGGTTTTGCACTTCTCTCATCATTCTTAAGCCGGTTTTGGCCGTTTCTAACCCAATTTTGCTCTTCTCTAACAACTTTAAAGCCAATTTTGGCTATTTCTAAACCATTTTTGCTCAATTGCAACCCATTTCAAGCCGCTGTTTTCCTTTTCTAACCCGTTTTTGCACATCTCTAACAAATCCGGCCCAATTTTGGCCATATCTAACTGGTTTTGGCATTTCTCTATGCCTTGTTAAGCCATCTTTGGCCATTTCTAACCCAGTTTTGCACTCTCTAACCATATTTAAGCCGGTTTTGGGCAATTTCTAAACCATCTTTGATCATCTCCATCAATTTTAAAGCCAGTTTTGGCTATTTCTAAGCCATTTTTGCCCACCTGCAACCCGTTTCAAGCCGCTGTTTTCCTTTTCTAACCCGTTTTTGCACATCTCTAATAAATCTGGGCCCAGTTTTGGCCATATCTCGCCCATGTTTGGACTTCTCTATCCCTTCTTAACCCATCTTTGGCCATTTCTAACCCACTTTAAGCTATTTTTAGCCCCCTTCAAGCCATTTTTAGCCATTTCTACCCGTTTTGCACCCCTCTAACTCTTTATAACTAGTTGCGTCCATTTCTAACCCAGTTTTGCACCTCCCTAACCCTTTTTTTTAAGCGTTTGTCGCCATCTCTAACCCAGTTTTTCACCTCTCTATCCCTCATAAAGCCATTTTTTTCCTGTTTCTAAACCGTTTTTTGCCAACTTTCAAGGCATTTTAAGCCATTTTTTTCCTTCTCTAGACAATTTTGTCAATTTCTAACCAATTTCAGCCTTGTTTTTTCCTTTTCTAAACTGTTTTTGCCCATTTCCCACCCATTTTAAGCCATTTTTGACCATTTCTAACCTATTTTTACTCACTTCTAACTCATTTTCAGACATTTTTAGCTAATTCTAGCCTTGTCTAACAAGTTTTTTTTTCCAGTTTTAATCCATTTGTGGCCACTTCTAACACGGTTTTTGCACTTCTCTCATCATTCTTAAGCCGGTTTTGGCCATTTCTAACCCAATTTTGCTCTTCTCTAACAACTTTAAAGCCAATTTTGGCTATTTCTAAACCATTTTTGCTCAATTGCAACCCGTTTCAAGCCGCTGTTTTCCTTTTCTAACCCGTTTTTGCACATCTCTAATAAATCTGGGCCTAGTTTTGGCCATATCTTGCCCATGTTTGGACTTCTCTATCACTTCTTAACCCATCTTTGGCCATTTCTAACCCACTTTAAGCTATTTTTAGCCCCCTTCAAGCCATTTTTAGCCATTTTCTACCCGTTTTGCACCCCTCTAACTCTTTATAACCATTTGCGTCCATTTCTAACCCAGTTTTGCACCTCCCTAACCCTTTTTTTTTAAGCGTTTGTGGCCATCTCTAACCCAGTTTTTCACCTCTCTATCCCTCATAAAGCCATTTTTTTCCTGTTTTCTAAACCGTTTTTTGCCAACTTTCAAGGCATTTTAAGCCATTTTTTTTCCTTCTCTAGACAATTTTGTCAATTTCTAACCAATTTCAGCCTTGTTTTTTCCTTTTCTAAACTGTTTTTGCCCATTTCCCACCCATTTTAAGCCATTTTTGAACATTTCTAACCTATTTTTACTCACTTCTAACTCATTTTCAGACATTTTTAGCTAATTCTAGCCTTGTCTAACAAAGTTTTTTTTCCAGTTTTAAGCCATTTGTGGCCTTTTCTAACACGGTTTTGCACTTCTCTCATCATTCTTAAGCCGGTTTTGGCCGTTTCTAACCCAATTTTGCTCTTCTCTAACAACTTTAAAGCAATTTTGGCTATTTCTAAACCATTTTTTGCTCAATTGCAACCCGTTTCAAGCCGCTGTTTTCCTTTTCTAACCCGTTTTTGCACATCTCTAACAAATCCGGCCCAATTTTGGCCATATCTAACTTGTTTTGGCATTTCTCTATGCCTTGTTAAGCCATCTTTGGCCATTTCTAACCCAGTTTTGCACTCTCTAACCATATTTAAGCCGGTTTTGGCAATTTCTAAACCATCTTTGCTCATCTCCATCAATTTTAAAGCCAGTTTTCGCTATTTCTAAGCCATTTTTGCCCAACTGCAACCCGTTTCAAGCCGCTGTTTTATTTTTCTAAACCCGTTTTTGCACATCTCTAATAAATCTGGGCCCAGTTTTGGCCATATCTCGCCCATGTTTGGACTTCTCTATCCCTTCTTAACCCATCTTTGGCCATTTCTAACCCACTTTAAGCTATTTTTAGCCCCCTTCAAGCCATTTTTAGCCATTTCTACCCGTTTTGCACCCCTCTAACTCTTTATAACTAGTTGCGTCCATTTCTAACCCAGTTTTGCACCTCCCTAACCCTTTTTTTAAGCGTTTGTCGCCATCTCTAACCCAGTTTTTCACCTCTCTATCCCTCATAAAGCCATTTTTTCCTGTTTCTAAACCGTTTTTTGCCAACTTTCAAGGCATTTTAAGCCATTTTTTTTCCTTCTCTAGACAATTTTGTCAATTTCTAACCAATTTCAGCCTTGTTTTTTCCTTTTCTAAACTGTTTTTTGCCCATTTCCCACCCATTTTAAGCCATTTTTGACCATTTCTAACCTATTTTTACTCACTTCTAACTCATTTTCAGACATTTTTAGCTAATTCTAGCCTTGTCTAACAAAGATTTTTGTTCCAGTTTTAAGCCATTTGTGGCCACTTCTAACACGGTTTTGCACTTCTCTCATCATTCTTAAGCCGGTTTTTGGCCGTTTCTAACCCAATTTTGCTCTTCTCTAACAACTTTAAAGCCAATTTTGGCTATTTCTAAACCATTTTTGCTCAATTGCAACCCGTTTCAAGCCGCTGTTTTCCTTTTCTAACCCGTTTTTGCACATCTCTAACAAATCCGGCCCAATTTTGGCCATATCTAACTGGTTTTGGCATTTCTCTATGCCTTGTTAAGCCATCTTTGGCCATTTCTAACCCAGTTTTGCACTCTCTAACCATATTTAAGCCGGTTTTTGGCAATTTCTAAACCATCTTTGCTCATCTCCATCAATTTTTAAAGCCGGTTTTTCGCTATTTCTAAGCCATTTTTGCCCAACTGCAACCCGTTTCAAGCCGCTGTTTTCCTTTTCTAACCCGTTTTTGCACATCTCTAATAAATCTGGGCCCAGTTTTGGCCATATCTCGCCCATGTTTGGACTTCTCTATCCCTTCTTAACCCATCTTTGGCCATTTCTAACCCACTTTAAGCTATTTTTAGCCCCCTTCAAGCCATTTTTAGCCATTTCTACCCGTTTTGCACCCCTCTAACTCTTTATAACTAGTTGCGTCCATTTCTAACCCAGTTTTGCACCTCCCTAACCCTTTTTTTTAAGCGTTTGTCGCCATCTCTAACCCAGTTTTTCACCTCTCTATCCCTCATAAAGCCATTTTTTTCCTGTTTCTAAACCGTTTTTGCCAACTTTCAAGGCATTTTAAGCCATTTTTTTCCTTCTCTAGACAATTTTGTCAATTTCTAACCAATTTCAGCCTTGTTTTTTCCTTTTCTAAACTGTTTTTTGCCCATTTCCCACCCATTTTAAGCCATTTTTGACCATTTCTAACCTATTTTTACTCACTTCTAACTCATTTTCAGACATTTTTAGCTAATTCTAGCCTTGTCTAACAAAGATTTTTTTTCCAGTTTTAAGCCATTTGTGGCCACTTCTAACACGGTTTTGCACTTCTCTCATCATTCTTAAGCCGGTTTTTGGCCGTTTCTAACCCAATTTTTGCTCTTCTCTAACAACTTTAAAGCCAATTTTGGCTATTTCTAAACCATTTTTGCTCAATTGCAACCCGTTTCAAGCTGCTGTTTTCCTTTTCTAACCCGTTTTTGCACATCTCTAACAAATCCGGCCCAATTTTGGCCATATCTAACTGGTTTTGGCATTTCTCTATGCCTTGTTAAGCCATCTTTGGCCATTTCTAACCCAGTTTTGCACTCTCTAACCATATTTAAGCCGGTTTTGGCAATTTCTAAACCATCTTTGCTCATCTCCATCAATTTTAAAGCCGGTTTTCGCTATTTCTAAGCCATTTTTTGCCCAACTGCAACCCGTTTCAAGCCGCTGTTTTCCTTTTCTAACCCGTTTTTTGCACATCTCTAATAAATCTGGGCCCAGTTTTGGCCATATCTCGCCCATGTTTGGACTTCTCTATCCCTTCTTAACCCATCTTTGGCCATTTCTAACCCACTTTAAGCTATTTTTAGCCCCCTTCAAGCCATTTTTAGCCATTTCTACCCGTTTTGCACCCCTCTAACTCTTTATAACTAGTTGCGTCCATTTCTAACCCAGTTTTGCACCTCCCTAACCCTTTTTTTTAAGCGTTTGTCGCCATCTCTAACCCAGTTTTTCACCTCTCTATCCCTCATAAAGCCATTTTTTCCTGTTTCTAAACCGTTTTTTGCCAACTTTCAAGGCATTTTAAGCCATTTTTTTTCCTTCTCTAGACAATTTTGTCAATTTCTAACCAATTTCAGCCTTGTTTTTTTCCTTTTCTAAACTGTTTTTTGCCCATTTCCCACCCATTTTAAGCCATTTTTGACCATTTCTAACCTATTTTTACTCACTTCTAACTCATTTTCAGACATTTTTAGCTAATTCTAGCCTTGTCTAACAAAGTTTTTTTTCCAGTTTTAATCCATTTGTGGCCACTTCTAACACGGTTTTGCACTTCTCTCATCATTCTTAAGCCGGTTTTGGCCGTTTCTAACCCAATTTTGCTCTTCTCTAACAACTTTAAAGCCAATTTTGGCTATTTCTAAACCATTTTTGCTCAATTGCAACCCATTTCAAGCCGCTGTTTTCCTTTTCTAACCCGTTTTGCACATCTCTAACAAATCCGGCCCAATTTTGGCCATATCTAACTGGTTTTGGCATTTCTCTATGCCTTGTTAAGCCATCTTTGGCCATTTCTAACCCAGTTTTGCACTCTCTAACCATATTTAAGCCGGTTTTGGCAATTTCTAAACCATCTTTGATCATCTCCATCAATTTTAAAGCCAGTTTTGGCTATTTCTAAGCCATTTTTGCCCAACTGCAACCCGTTTCAAGCCGCTGTTTTCCTTTTCTAACCCGTTTTTGCACATCTCTAATAAATCTGGGCCCAGTTTTGGCCATATCTCGCCCATGTTTGGACTTCTCTATCCCTTCTTAACCCATCTTTGGCCATTTCTAACCCACTTTAAGCTATTTTTAGCCCCCTTCAAGCCATTTTTAGCCATTTCTACCCGTTTTTGCACCCCTCTAACTCTTTATAACTAGTTGCGTCCATTTCTAACCCAGTTTTGCACCTCCCTAACCCTTTTTTTTAAGCGTTTGTCGCCATCTCTAACCCAGTTTTTCACCTCTCTATCCCTCATAAAGCCATTTTTTCCTGTTTCTAAACCGTTTTTGCCAACTTTCAAGGCATTTTAAGCCATTTTTTTTCCTTCTCTAGACAATTTTGTCAATTTCTAACCAATTTCAGCCTTGTTTTTTTCCTTTTCTAAACTGTTTTTGCCCATTTCCCACCCATTTTAAGCCATTTTTGACCATTTCTAACCTATTTTTACTCACTTCTAACTCATTTTCAGACATTTTTAGCTAATTCTAGCCTTGTCTAACAAAGTTTTTTTTCCAGTTTTAATCCATTTGTGGCCACTTCTAACACGGTTTTGCACTTCTCTCATCATTCTTAAGCCGGTTTTGGCCGTTTCTAACCCAATTTTGCTCTTCTCTAACAACTTTAAAGCCAATTTTGGCTATTTCTAAACCATTTTTGCTCAATTGCAACCCGTTTCAAGCTGCTGTTTTCCTTTTCTAACCCGTTTTTTGCACATCTCTAACAAATCCGGCCCAATTTTGGCCATATCTAACTGGTTTTGGCATTTCTCTATGCCTTGTTAAGCCATCTTTGGCCATTTCTAACCCAGTTTTGCACTCTCTAACCATATTTAAGCCGGTTTTGGCAATTTCTAAACCATCTTTGCTCATCTCCATCAATTTTAAAGCCGGTTTTCGCTATTTCTAAGCCATTTTTGCCCAACTGCAACCCGTTTCAAGCCGCTGTTTTCCTTTTCTAACCCGTTTTTGCACATCTCTAATAAATCTGGGCCCAGTTTTGGCCATATCTCGCCCATGTTTGGACTTCTCTATCCCTTCTTAACCCATCTTTGGCCATTTCTAACCCACTTTAAGCTATTTTTAGCCCCCTTCAAGCCATTTTTAGCCATTTCTACCCGTTTTGCACCCCTCTAACTCTTTATAACTAGTTGCGTCCATTTCTAACCCAGTTTTGCACCTCCCTAACCCTTTTTTTTAAGCGTTTGTCGCCATCTCTAACCCAGTTTTTCACCTCTCTATCCCTCATAAAGCCATTTTTTCCTGTTTCTAAACCGTTTTTTGCCAACTTTCAAGGCATTTTAAGCCATTTTTTTCCTTCTCTAGACAATTTTGTCAATTTCTAACCAATTTCAGCCTTGTTTTTTTCCTTTTCTAAACTGTTTTTGCCCATTTCCCACCCATTTTAAGCCATTTTTGACCATTTCTAACCTATTTTTACTCACTTCTAACTCATTTTCAGACATTTTTAGCTAATTCTAGCCTTGTCTAACAAAGTTTTTTTTTCCAGTTTTAATCCATTTGTGGCCACTTCTAACACGGTTTTGCACTTCTCTCATCATTCTTAAGCCGGTTTTGGCCGTTTCTAACCCAATTTTGCTCTTCTCTAACAACTTTAAAGCCAATTTTGGCTATTTCTAAACCATTTTTGCTCAATTGCAACCCATTTCAAGCCGCTGTTTTCCTTTTCTAACCCGTTTTTGCACATCTCTAACAAATCCGGCCCAATTTTGGCCATATCTAACTGGTTTTGGCATTTCTCTATGCCTTGTTAAGCCATCTTTGGCCATTTCTAACCCAGTTTTGCACTCTCTAACCATATTTAAGCCGGTTTTGGCAATTTCTAAACCATCTTTGATCATCTCCATCAATTTTAAAGCCAGTTTTGGCTATTTCTAAGCCATTTTTTGCCCAACTGCAACCCGTTTCAAGCCGCTGTTTTCCTTTTCTAACCCGTTTTTGCACATCTCTAATAAATCTGGGCCCAGTTTTGGCCATATCTCGCCCATGTTTGGACTTCTCTATCCCTTCTTAACCCATCTTTGGCCATTTCTAACCCACTTTAAGCTATTTTTAGCCCCCTTCAAGCCATTTTTAGCCATTTCTACCCGTTTTGCACCCCTCTAACTCTTTATAACTAGTTGCGTCCATTTCTAACCCAGTTTTGCACCTCCCTAACCCTTTTTTTTAAGCGTTTGTCGCCATCTCTAACCCAGTTTTTCACCTCTCTATCCCTCATAAAGCCATTTTTTTCCTGTTTCTAAACCGTTTTTGCCAACTTTCAAGGCATTTTAAGCCATTTTTTTCCTTCTCTAGACAATTTTGTCAATTTCTAACCAATTTCAGCCTTGTTTTTTCCTTTTCTAAACTGTTTTTGCCCATTTCCCACCCATTTTAAGCCATTTTTGACCATTTCTAACCTATTTTTACTCACTTCTAACTCATTTTCAGACATTTTTAGCTAATTCTAGCCTTGTCTAACAAAGTTTTTTTTTCCAGTTTTAATCCATTTGTGGCCACTTCTAACACGGTTTTGCACTTCTCTCATCATTCTTAAGCCGGTTTTGGCCATTTCTAACCCAATTTTGCTCTTCTCTAACAACTTTAAAGCCAATTTTGGCTATTTCTAAACCATTTTTGCTCAATTGCAACCCGTTTCAAGCCGCTGTTTTCCTTTTCTAACCCGTTTTTGCACATCTCTAATAAATCTGGGCCTAGTTTTGGCCATATCTTGCCCATGTTTGGACTTCTCTATCACTTCTTAACCCATCTTTGGCCATTTCTAACCCACTTTAAGCTATTTTTAGCCCCCTTCAAGCCATTTTTAGCCATTTCTACCCGTTTTGCACCCCTCTAACTCTTTATAACCATTTGCGTCCATTTCTAACCCAGTTTTGCACCTCCCTAACCCTTTTTTTTAAGCGTTTGTGGCCATCTCTAACCCAGTTTTGCACCTCCCTAACCCTTTTTTTTAAGCGTTTGTGGCCATCTCTAACCCAGTTTTTCACCTCTCTATCCCTCATAAAGCCATTTTTTCCTGTTTCTAAACCGTTTTTGCCAACTTTCAAGGCATTTTAAGCCATTTTTTTTCCTTCTCTAGACAATTTTGTCAATTTCTAACCAATTTCAGCCTTGTTTTTTCCTTTTCTAAACTGTTTTTGCCCATTTCCCACCCATTTTAAGCCATTTTTGAACATTTCTAACCTATTTTTACTCACTTCTAACTCATTTTCAGACATTTTTAGCTAATTCTAGCCTTGTCTAACAAAGTTTTTTTTCCAGTTTTAAGCCATTTGTGGCCTTTTCTAACACGGTTTTGCACTTCTCTCATCATTCTTAAGCCGGTTTTGGCCGTTTCTAACCCAATTTTGCTCTTCTCTAACAACTTTAAAGCCAATTTTGGCTATTTCTAAACCATTTTTGCTCAATTGCAACCCGTTTCAAGCCGCTGTTTTCCTTTTCTAACCCGTTTTTTGCACATCTCTAACAAATCCGGCCCAATTTTGGCCATATCTAACTTGTTTTGGCATTTCTCTATGCCTTGTTAAGCCATCTTTGGCCATTTCTAACCCAGTTTTGCACTCTCTAACCATATTTAAGCCGGTTTTGGCAATTTCTAAACCATCTTTGCTCATCTCCATCAATTTTAAAGCCAGTTTTCGCTATTTCTAAGCCATTTTTGCCCAACTGCAACCCGTTTCAAGCCGCTGTTTTATTTTTCTAACCCGTTTTTGCACATCTCTAATAAATCTGGGCCCAGTTTTGGCCATATCTCGCCCATGTTTGGACTTCTCTATCCCTTCTTAACCCATCTTTGGCCATTTCTAACCCACTTTAAGCTATTTTTAGCCCCCTTCAAGCCATTTTTAGCCATTTCTACCCGTTTTGCACCCCTCTAACTCTTTATAACTAGTTGCGTCCATTTCTAACCCAGTTTTGCACCTCCCTAACCCTTTTTTTTAAGCGTTTGTGGCTATCTCTAACCCAGTTTTTCACCTCTCTATCCCTCATAAAGCCATTTTTTCCTGTTTCTAAACCGTTTTTGCCAACTTTCAAGGCATTTTAAGCCATTTTTTTCCTTCTCTAGACAATTTTGTCAATTTCTAACCAATGTCAGCCTTGTTTTTTCCTTTTCTAAACTGTTTTTGCCCATTTCCCACCCATTTTAAGCCATTTTTGACCATTTCTAACCTATTTTTACTCACTTCTAACTCATTTTCAGACATTTTTAGCTAATTCTAGCCTTGTCTAACAAAGATTTTTTTTTCCAGTTTTAAGCCATTTGTGGCCACTTCTAACACGGTTTTGCACTTCTCTCATCATTCTTAAGCCGGTTTTGGCCGTTTCTAACCCAATTTTGCTCTTCTCTAACAACTTTAAAGCCAATTTTGGCTATTTCTAAACCATTTTTGCTCAATTGCAACCCGTTTTCAAGCCGCTGTTTTCCTTTTCTAACCCGTTTTTGCACATCTCTAACAAATCCGGCCCAATTTTGGCCATATCTAACTGGTTTTGGCATTTCTCTATGCCTTGTTAAGCCATCTTTGGCCATTTCTAACCCAGTTTTGCACTCTCTAACCATATTTAAGCCGGTTTTGGCAATTTCTAAACCATCTTTGCTCATCTCCATCAATTTTAAAGCCGGTTTTCGCTATTTCTAAGCCATTTTTGCCCAACTGCAACCCGTTTCAAGCCGCTGTTTTCCTTTTCTAACCCGTTTTTGCACATCTCTAATAAATCTGGGCCCAGTTTTGGCCATATCTCGCCCATGTTTGGACTTCTCTATCCCTTCTTAACCCATCTTTGGCCATTTCTAACCCACTTTAAGCTATTTTTAGCCCCCTTCAAGCCATTTTTAGCCATTTCTACCCGTTTTGCACCCCTCTAACTCTTTATAACCAATTGTCTCCATTTCTAACCCAGTTTTGCACCTCCCTAACCCTTTTTTTTAAGCGTTTGTGGCCATCTCTAACCCAGTTTTTCACCTCTCTATCCCTCATAAAGCCATTTTTTTCCTGTTTCTAAACCGTTTTTGCCAACTTTCAAGGCATTTTAAGCCATTTTTTTTCCTTCTCTAGACAATTTTGTCAATTTCTAACCAATTTCAGCCTTGTTTTTTCCTTTTCTAAACTGTTTTTGCCCATTTCCCACCCATTTTAAGCCATTTTTGACCATTTCTAACCTATTTTTACTCACTTCTAACTCATTTTCAGACATTTTTAGCTAATTCTAGCCTTGTCTAACAAAGTTTTTTTTCCAGTTTTAATCCATTTGTGGCCTTTTCTAACACGGTTTTGCACTTCTCTCATCATTCTTAAGCCGGTTTTGGCCGTTTCTAACCCAATTTTGCTCTTCTCTAACAACTTTAAAGCCAATTTTTGGCTATTTCTAAACCATTTTTGCTCAATTGCAACCCGTTTCAAGCCGCTGTTTTCCTTTTCTAACCCGTTTTTGCACATCTCTAATAAATCTGGGCCTAGTTTTGGCCATATCTTGCCCATGTTTGGACTTCTCTATCACTTCTTAACCCATCTTTGGCCATTTCTAACACACTTTAAGCTATTTTTAGCCCCCTTCAAGCCATTTTTAGCCATTTCTACCCGTTTTGCACCCCTCTAACTCTTTATAACCATTTGCGTCCATTTCTAACCCAGTTTTGCACCTCCCTAACCCTTTTTTTTAAGCGTTTGTGGCCATCTCTAACCCAGTTTTTCACCTCTCTATCCCTCATAAAGCCATTTTTTTCCTGTTTCTAAACCGTTTTTTGCCAACTTTCAAGGCATTTTAAGCCATTTTTTTTCCTTCTCTAGACAATTTTGTCAATTTCTAACCAATTTCAGCCTTGTTTTTTTCCTTTTCTAAACTGTTTTTGCCCATTTCCCACCCATTTTAAGCCATTTTTGACCATTTCTAACCTATTTTTACTCACTTCTAACTCATTTTCAGACATTTTTAGCTAATTCTAGCCTTGTCTAACAAAGTTTTTTTTTCCAGTTTTAATCCATTTGTGGCCTTTTCTAACACGGTTTTGCACTTCTCTCATCATTCTTAAGCCGGTTTTGGCCGTTTCTAACCCAATTTTGCTCTTCTCTAACAACTTTAAAGCCAATTTTGGCTATTTCTAAACCATTTTTGCTCAATTGCAACCCGTTTCAAGCCGCTGTTTTCCTTTTCTAACCCGTTTTTGCACATCTCTAATAAATCTGGGCCTAGTTTTGGCCATATCTCGCCCATGTTTGGACTTCTCTATCACTTCTTAACCCATCTTTGGCCATTTCTAACACACTTTAAGCTATTTTTAGCCCCCTTCAAGCCATTTTTAGCCATTTCTACCCGTTTTGCACCCCTCTAACTCTTTATAACCATTTGCGTCCATTTCTAACCCAGTTTTGCACCTCCCTAACCCTTTTTTTTAAGCGTTTGTGGCCATCTCTAACCCAGTTTTTCACCTCTCTATCCCTCATAAAGCCATTTTTTTCCTGTTTCTAAACCGTTTTTTGCCAACTTTCAAGGCATTTTAAGCCATTTTTTTCCTTCTCTAGACAATTTTGTCAATTTCTAACCAATTTCAGCCTTGTTTTTTCCTTTTCTAAACTGTTTTTGCCCATTTCCCACCCATTTTAAGCCATTTTTGACCATTTCTAACCTATTTTTACTCACTTCTAACTCATTTTCAGACATTTTTAGCTAATTCTAGCCTTGTCTAACAAAGTTTTTTTTCCAGTTTTAAGCCATTTGTGGCCTTTTCTAACACGGTTTTGCACTTCTCTCATCATTCTTAAGCCGGTTTTGGCCGTTTCTAACCCAATTTTGCTCTTCTCTAACAACTTTAAAGCCAATTTTGGCTATTTCTAAACCATTTTTGCTCAATTGCAACCCGTTTCAAGCCGCTGTTTTCCTTTTCTAACCCGTTTTTGCACATCTCTAACAAATCCGGCCCAATTTTGGCCATATCTAACTTGTTTTGGCATTTCTCTATGCCTTGTTAAGCCATCTTTGGCCATTTCTAACCCAGTTTTGCACTCTCTAACCATATTTAAGCCGGTTTTGGCAATTTCTAAACCATCTTTGCTCATCTCCATCAATTTTAAAGCCAGTTTTCGCTATTTCTAAGCCATTTTTGCCCAACTGCAACCCGTTTCAAGCCGCTGTTTTATTTTTCTAACCCGTTTTTGCACATCTCTAATAAATCTGGGCCCAGTTTTGGCCATATCTCGCCCATGTTTGGACTTCTCTATCCCTTCTTAACCCATCTTTGGCCATTTCTAACCCACTTTAAGCTATTTTTAGCCCCCTTCAAGCCATTTTTAGCCATTTCTACCCGTTTTGCACCCCTCTAACTCTTTATAACTAGTTGCGTCCATTTCTAACCCAGTTTTGCACCTCCCTAACCCTTTTTTTTAAGCGTTTGTCGCCATCTCTAACCCAGTTTTTCACCTCTCTATCCCTCATAAAGCCATTTTTTCCTGTTTCTAAACCGTTTTTGCCAACTTTCAAGGCATTTTAAGCCATTTTTTTTCCTTCTCTAGACAATTTTGTCAATTTCTAACCAATTTCAGCCTTGTTTTTTCCTTTTCTAAACTGTTTTTGCCCATTTCCCACCCATTTTAAGCCATTTTTGACCATTTCTAACCTATTTTTACTCACTTCTAACTCATTTTCAGACATTTTTAGCTAATTCTAGCCTTGTCTAACAAAGTTTTTTTTCCAGTTTTAAGCCATTTGTGGCCACTTCTAACACGGTTTTGCACTTCTCTCATCATTCTTAAGCCGGTTTTGGCCGTTTCTAACCCAATTTTGCTCTTCTCTAACAACTTTAAAGCCAATTTTGGCTATTTCTAAACCATTTTTGCTCAATTGCAACCCGTTTCAAGCCGCTGTTTTCCTTTTCTAACCCGTTTTTGCACATCTCTAACAAATCCGGCCCAATTTTGGCCACATCTAACTTGTTTTGGCATTTCTCTATGCCTTGTTAAGCCATCTTTGGCCATTTCTAACCCAGTTTTGCACTCTCTAACCATATTTAAGCCGGTTTTGGCAATTTCTAAACCATCTTTGCTCATCTCCATCAATTTTAAAGCCAGTTTTCGCTATTTCTAAGCCATTTTTGCCCAACTGCAACCCGTTTCAAGCCGCTGTTTTATTTTTCTAACCCGTTTTTTGCACATCTCTAATAAATCTGGGCCCAGTTTTGGCCATATCTCGCCCATGTTTGGACTTCTCTATCCCTTCTTAACCCATCTTTGGCCATTTCTAACCCACTTTAAGCTATTTTTATCCCCCTTCAAGCCATTTTTAGCCATTTCTACCCGTTTTGCACCCCTCTAACTCTTTATAACTAGTTGCGTCCATTTCTAACCCAGTTTTGCACCTCCCTAACCCTTTTTTTTAAGCGTTTGTCGCCATCTCTAACCCAGTTTTTCACCTCTCTATCCCTCATAAAGCCATTTTTTCCTGTTTCTAAACCGTTTTTGCCAACTTTCAAGGCATTTTAAGCCATTTTTTTCCTTCTCTAGACAATTTTGTCAATTTCTAACCAATTTCAGCCTTGTTTTTTCCTTTTCTAAACTGTTTTTGCCCATTTCCCACCCATTTTAAGCCATTTTTGACCATTTCTAACCTATTTTTACTCACTTCTAACTCATTTTCGGACATTTTTAGCTAAGTCTAGCCTTGTCTAACAAAGTTTTTTTTTCCAGTTTTAAGCCATTTGTGGCCTTTTCTAACACGGTTTTGCACTTCTCTCATCATTCTTAAGCCGGTTTTGGCCGTTTCTAACCCAATTTTGCTCTTCTCTAACAACTTTAAAGCCAATTTTGGCTATTTCTAAACCATTTTTGCTCAATTGCAACCCGTTTCAAGCCGCTGTTTTCCTTTTCTAACCCGTTTTTTGCACATCTCTAACAAATCCGGCCCAATTTTGGCCATATCTAACTTGTTTTGGCATTTCTCTATGCCTTGTTAAGCCATCTTTGGCCATTTCTAACCCAGTTTTGCACTCTCTAACCATATTTAAGCCGGTTTTGGCAATTTCTAAACCATCTTTGCTCATCTCCATCAATTTTAAAGCCAGTTTTCGCTATTTCTAAGCCATTTTTTGCCCAACTGCAACCCGTTTCAAGCCGCTGTTTTATTTTTCTAACCCGTTTTTTGCACATCTCTAATAAATCTGGGCCCAGTTTTGGCCATATCTCGCCCATGTTTGGACTTCTCTATCCCTTCTTAACCCATCTTTGGCCATTTCTAACCCACTTTAAGCTATTTTTAGCCCCCTTCAAGCCATTTTTAGCCATTTCTACCCGTTTTGCACCCCTCTAACTCTTTATAACTAGTTGCGTCCATTTCTAACCCAGTTTTGCACCTCCCTAACCCTTTTTTTTAAGCGTTTGTCGCCATCTCTAACCCAGTTTTTCACCTCTCTATCCCTCATAAAGCCATTTTTTTCCTGTTTCTAAACCGTTTTTTGCCAACTTTCAAGGCATTTTAAGCCATTTTTTTCCTTCTCTAGACAATTTTGTCAATTTCTAACCAATTTCAGCCTTGTTTTTTCCTTTTCTAAACTGTTTTTGCCCATTTCCCACCCATTTTAAGCCATTTTTGACCATTTCTAACCTATTTTTACTCACTTCTAACTCATTTTCAGACATTTTTAGCTAATTCTAGCCTTGTCTAACAAAGATTTTTTTTCCAGTTTTAAGCCATTTGTGGCCACTTCTAACACGGTTTTGCACTTCTCTCATCATTCTTAAGCCGGTTTTGGCCGTTTCTAACCCAATTTTGCTCTTCTCTAACAACTTTAAAGCCAATTTTGGCTATTTCTAAACCATTTTTGCTCAATTGCAACCCGTTTCAAGCCGCTGTTTTCCTTTTCTAACCCGTTTTTGCACATCTCTAACAAATCCGGCCCAATTTTGGCCACATCTAACTTGTTTTGGCATTTCTCTATGCCTTGTTAAGCCATCTTTGGCCATTTCTAACCCGTTTTTGCACTCTCTAACCATATTTAAGCCGGTTTTGGCAATTTCTAAACCATCTTTGCTCATCTCCATCAATTTTAAAGCCAGTTTTCGCTATTTCTAAGCCATTTTTGCCCAACTGCAACCCGTTTCAAGCCGCTGTTTTATTTTTCTAACCCGTTTTTTGCACATCTCTAATAAATCTGGGCCCAGTTTTGGCCATATCTCGCCCATGTTTGGACTTCTCTATCCCTTCTTAACCCATCTTTGGCCATTTCTAACCCACTTTAAGCTATTTTTAGCCCCCTTCAAGCCATTTTTAGCCATTTCTACCCGTTTTGCACCCCTCTAACTCTTTATAACTAGTTGCGTCCATTTCTAACCCAGTTTTGCACCTCCCTAACCCTTTTTTTTAAGCGTTTGTCGCCATCTCTAACCCAGTTTTTCACCTCTCTATCCCTCATAAAGCCATTTTTTCCTGTTTCTAAACCGTTTTTGCCAACTTTCAAGGCATTTTAAGCCATTTTTTTCCTTCTCTAGACAATTTTGTCAATTTCTAACCAATTTCAGCCTTGTTTTTTCCTTTTCTAAACTGTTTTTGCCCATTTCCCACCCATTTTAAGCCATTTTTGACCATTTCTAACCTATTTTTACTCACTTCTAACTCATTTTCAGACATTTTTAGCTAATTCTAGCCTTGTCTAACAAAGTTTTTTTTCCAGTTTTAAGCCATTTGTGGCCTTTTCTAACACAGTTTTGCACTTCTCTCATCATTCTTAAGCCGGTTTTGGCCGTTTCTAACCCAATTTTGCTCTTCTCTAACAACTTTAAAGCCAATTTTGGCTATTTCTAAACCATTTTTGCTCAATTGCAACCCGTTTCAAGCCGCTGTTTTCCTTTTCTAACCCGTTTTTGCACATCTCTAACAAATCCGGCCCAATTTTGGCCATATCTAACTGGTTTTGGCATTTCTCTATGCCTTGTTAAGCCATCTTTGGCCATTTCTAACCCAGTTTTGCACTCTCTAACCATATTTAAGCCGGTTTTGGCAATTTCTAAACCATCTTTGATCATCTCCATCAATTTTAAAGCCAGTTTTGGCTATTTCTAAGCCATTTTTGCCCAACTGCAACCCGTTTCAAGCCGCTGTTTTATTTTTCTAACCCGTTTTTTGCACATCTCTAATAAATCTGGGCCCAGTTTTGGCCATATCTCGCCCATGTTTGGACTTCTCTATCCCTTCTTAACCCATCTTTGGCCATTTCTAACCCACTTTAAGCTATTTTTAGCCCCCTTCAAGCCATTTTTAGCCATTTCTACCCATTTTGCACCCCTCTAACTCTTTATAACTAGTTGCGTCCATTTCTAACCCAGTTTTGCACCTCCCTAACCCTTTTTTTTTAAGCGTTTGTCGCCATCTCTAACCCAGTTTTTCACCTCTCTATCCCTCATAAAGCCATTTTTTCCCTGTTTCTAAACCGTTTTTGCCAACTTTCAAGGCATTTTAAGCCATTTTTTTCCTTCTCTAGACAATTTTGTCAATTTCTAACCAATTTCAGCCTTGTTTTTTTCCTTTTCTAAACTGTTTTTGCCCATTTCCCACCCATTTTAAGCCATTTTTGACCATTTCTAACCTATTTTTACTCACTTCTAACTCATTTTCAGACATTTTTAGCTAATTCTAGCCTTGTCTAACAAAGTTTTTTTTCCAGTTTTAAGCCATTTGTGGCCTTTTCTAACACGGTTTTGCACTTCTCTCATCATTCTTAAGCTGGTTTTGGCCGTTTCTAACCCAATTTTGCTCTTCTCTAACAACTTTAAAGCCAATTTTGGCTATTTCTAAACCATTTTTGCTCAATTGCAACCCGTTTCAAGCCGCTGTTTTCCTTTTCTAACCCGTTTTTTGCACATCTCTAATAAATCTGGGCCTAGTTTTGGCCATATCTTGCCCATGTTTGGACTTCTCTATCACTTCTTAACCCATCTTTGGCCATTTCTAACACACTTTAAGCTATTTTTAGCCCCCTTCAAGCCATTTTTAGCCATTTCTACCCGTTTTTGCACCCCTCTAACTCTTTATAACCATTTGCGTCCATTTCTAACCCAGTTTTGCACCTCCCTAACCCTTTTTTTTAAGCGTTTGTGGCCATCTCTAACCCAGTTTTTCACCTCTCTATCCCTCATAAAGCCATTTTTTCCTGTTTCTAAACCGTTTTTTGCCAACTTTCAAGGCATTTTAAGCCATTTTTTTCCTTCTCTAGACAATTTTGTCAATTTCTAACCAATTTCAGCCTTGTTTTTTCCTTTTCTAAACTGTTTTTGCCCATTTCCCACCCATTTTAAGCCATTTTTGAACATTTCTAACCTATTTTTACTCACTTCTAACTCATTTTCAGACATTTTTAGCTAATTCTAGCCTTGTCTAACAAAGTTTTTTTTTCCAGTTTTAAGCCATTTGTGGCCTTTTCTAACACGGTTTTGCACTTCTCTCATCATTCTTAAGCCGGTTTTGGCCGTTTCTAACCCAATTTTGCTCTTCTCTAACAACTTTAAAGCCAATTTTGGCTATTTCTAAACCATTTTTGCTCAATTGCAACGCGTTTCAAGCCGCTGTTTTCCTTTTCTAACCCGTTTTTGCACATCTCTAACAAATCCGGCCCAATTTTGGCCATATCTAACTTGTTTTGGCATTTCTCTATGCCTTGTTAAGCCATCTTTGGCCATTTCTAACCCAGTTTTGCACTCTCTAACCATATTTAAGCCGGTTTTGGCAATTTCTAAACCATCTTTGCTCATCTCCATCAATTTTAAAGCCAGTTTTCGCTATTTCTAAGCCATTTTTGCCCAACTGCAACCCGTTTCAAGCCGCTGTTTTATTTTTCTAACCCGTTTTTGCACATCTCTAATAAATCTGGGCCCAGTTTTGTCCATATCTCGCCCATGTTTGGACTTCTCTATCCCTTCTTAACCCATCTTTGGCCATTTCTAACCCACTTTAAGCTATTTTTAGCCCCCTTCAAGCCATTTTTAGCCATTTCTACCCGTTTTGCACCCCTCTAACTCTTTATAACTAGTTGCGTCCATTTCTAACCCAGTTTTGCACCTCCCTAACCCTTTTTTTTAAGCGTTTGTCGCCATCTCTAACCCAGTTTTTCACCTCTCTATCCCTCATAAAGCCATTTTTTTCCTGTTTCTAAACCGTTTTTTGCCAACTTTCAAGGCATTTTAAGCCATTTTTTTTCCTTCTCTAGACAATTTTGTCAATTTCTAACCAATTTCAGCCTTGTTTTTTCCTTTTCTAAACTGTTTTTGCCCATTTCCCACCCATTTTAAGCCATTTTTGACCATTTCTAACCTATTTTTACTCACTTCTAACTCATTTTCAGACATTTTTAGCTAATTCTAGCCTTGTCTAACAAAGTTTTTTTTCCAGTTTTAATCCATTTGTGGCCACTTCTAACACGGTTTTGCACTTCTCTCATCATTCTTAAGCCGGTTTTGGCCGTTTCTAACCCAATTTTGCTCTTCTCTAACAACTTTAAAGCCAATTTTGGCTATTTCTAAACCATTTTTGCTCAATTGCAACGCGTTTCAAGCCGCTGTTTTCCTTTTCTAACCCGTTTTTGCACATCTCTAATAAATCTGGGCCTAGTTTTGGCCATATCTTGCCCATGTTTGGACTTCTCTATCCCTTCTTAACCCATCTTTGGCCATTTCTAACCCACTTAAACTATTTTTAGCCCCCTTCAAGCCATTTTTAGCCATTTCTACCCGTTTTGCACCCCTCTAACTCTTTATAACTAGTTGCGTCCATTTCTAACCCAGTTTTGCACCTCCCTAACCCTTTTTTTTAAGCGTTTGTCGCCATCTCTAACCCAGTTTTTCACCTCTCTATCCCTCATAAAGCCATTTTTTCCTGTTTCTAAACCGTTTTTGCCAACTTTCAAGGCATTTTAAGCCATTTTTTTTCCTTCTCTAGACAATTTTGTCAATTTCTAACCAATTTCAGCCTTGTTTTTTCCTTTTCTAAACTGTTTTTGCCCATTTCCCACCCATTTTAAGCCATTTTTGACCATTTCTAACCTATTTTTACTCACTTCTAACTCATTTTCAGACATTTTTAGCTAATTCTAGCCTTGTCTAACAAAGTTTTTTTTTCCAGTTTTAATCCATTTGTGGCCTTTTCTAACACGGTTTTGCACTTCTCTCATCATTCTTAAGCCGGTTTTTGGCCGTTTCTAACCCAATTTTGCTCTTCTCTAACAACTTTAAAGCCAATTTTGGCTATTTCTAAACCATTTTTGCTCAATTGCAACCCGTTTCAAGCCGCTGTTTTCCTTTTCTAACCCGTTTTTGCACATCTCTAACAAATCCGGCCCAATTTTGGCCATATCTAACTGGTTTTGGCATTTCTCTATGCCTTGTTAAGCCATCTTTGGCCATTTCTAACCCAGTTTTGCACTCTCTAACCATATTTAAGCCGGTTTTTGGCAATTTCTAAACCATCTTTGCTCATCTCCATCAATTTTAAAGCCAGTTTTGGCTATTTCTAAGCCATTTTTGCCCAACTGCAACCCGTTTCAAGCCGCTGTTTTCCTTTTCTAACCCGTTTTTGCACATCTCTAATAAATCTGGGCCCAGTTTTGGCCATATCTCGCCCATGTTTGGACTTCTCTATCCCTTCTTAACCCATCTTTGGCCATTTCTAACCCACTTTAAGCTATTTTTAGCCCCCTTCAAGCCATTTTTAGCCATTTCTACCCGTTTTGCACCCCTCTAACTCTTTATAACTAGTTGCGTCCATTTCTAACCCAGTTTTGCACCTCCCTAACCCTTTTTTTTAAGCGTTTGTCGCCATCTCTAACCCAGTTTTTTCACCTCTCTATCCCTCATAAAGCCATTTTTTCCTGTTTCTAAACCGTTTTTGCCAACTTTCAAGGCATTTTAAGCCATTTTTTTCCTTCTCTAGACAATTTTGTCAATTTCTAACCAATGTCAGCCTTGTTTTTTTCCTTTTCTAAACTGTTTTTGCCCATTTCCCACCCATTTTAAGCCATTTTTGACCATTTCTAACCTATTTTTACTCACTTCTAACTCATTTTCAGACATTTTTAGCTAATTCTAGCCTTGTCTAACAAAGTTTTTTTTCCAGTTTTAATCCATTTGTGGCCACTTCTAACACGGTTTTGCACTTCTCTCATCATTCTTAAGCCGGTTTTGGCCGTTTCTAACCCAATTTTGCTCTTCTCTAACAACTTTAAAGCCAATTTTGGCTATTTCTAAACCATTTTTGCTCAATTGCAACGCGTTTCAAGCCGCTGTTTTCCTTTTCTAACCCGTTTTTTGCACATCTCTAATAAATCTGGGCCTAGTTTTGGCCATATCTTGCCCATGTTTGGACTTCTCTATCCCTTCTTAACCCATCTTTGGCCATTTCTAACCCACTTTAAGCTATTTTTAGCCCCCTTCAAGCCATTTTTAGCCATTTCTACCCGTTTTGCACCCCTCTAACTCTTTATAACTAGTTGCGTCCATTTCTAACCCAGTTTTGCACCTCCCTAACCCTTTTTTTTAAGCGTTTGTCGCCATCTCTAACCCAGTTTTTCACCTCTCTATCCCTCATAAAGCCATTTTTTCCTGTTTCTAAACCGTTTTTGCCAACTTTCAAGGCATTTTAAGCCATTTTTTTCCTTCTCTAGACAATTTTGTCAATTTCTAACCAATTTCAGCCTTGTTTTTTTCCTTTTCTAAACTGTTTTTGCCCATTTCCCACCCATTTTAAGCCATTTTTGACCATTTCTAACCTATTTTTACTCACTTCTAACTCATTTTCAGACATTTTTAGCTAATTCTAGCCTTGTCTAACAAAGTTTTTTTTTCCAGTTTTAAGCCATTTGTGGCCACTTCTAACACGGTTTTGCACTTCTCTCATCATTCTTAAGCCGGTTTTGGCCGTTTCTAACCCAATTTTGCTCTTCTCTAACAACTTTAAAGCCAATTTTGGCTATTTCTAAACCATTTTTGCTCAATTGCAACGCGTTTCAAGCCGCTGTTTTATTTTTCTAACCCGTTTTTTGCACATCTCTAATAAATCTGGGCCTAGTTTTGGCCATATCTTGCCCATGTTTGGACTTCTCTATCCCTTCTTAACCCATCTTTGGCCATTTCTAACCCACTTTAAGCTATTTTTATCCCCCTTCAAGCCATTTTTAGCCATTTCTACCCGTTTTGCACCCCTCTAACTCTTTATAACCATTTGCGTCCATTTCTAACCCAGTTTTGCACCTCCCTAACCCTTTTTTTTAAGCGTTTGTCGCCATCTCTAACCCAGTTTTTCACCTCTCTATCCCTCATAAAGCCATTTTTTCCTGTTTCTAAACCGTTTTTGCCAACTTTCAAGGCATTTTAAGCCATATTTTTCCTTCTCTAGACAATTTTGTCAATTTCTAACCAATTTCAGCCTTGTTTTTTTCCTTTTCTAAACTGTTTTTTGCCCATTTCCCACCCATTTTAAGCCATTTTTGACCATTTCTAACCTATTTTTACTCACTTCTAACTCATTTTCGGACATTTTTAGCTAATTCTAGCCTTGTCTAACAAAGTTTTTTTTTCCAGTTTTAAGCCATTTGTGGCCTTTTCTAACACGGTTTTGCACTTCTCTCATCATTCTTAAGCCGGTTTTGGCCGTTTCTAACCCAATTTTGCTCTTCTCTAACAACTTTAAAGCCAACTTTGGCTATTTCTAAACCATTTTTCCTCAATTGCAACCCGTTTCAAGCCGCTGTTTTCCTTTTCTAACCCGTTTTTGCACATCTCTAACAAATCCGGCCCAATTTTGGCCATATCTAACTGGTTTTGGCATTTCTCTATGCCTTGTTAAGCCATCTTTGGCCATTTCTAACCCAGTTTTGCACTCTCTAACCATATTTAAGCCGGTTTTGGCAATTTCTAAACCATCTTTGCTCATCTCCATCAATTTTAAAGCCAGTTTTCGCTATTTCTAAGCCATTTTTGCCCAACTGCAACCCGTTTCAAGCCGCTGTTTTATTTTTCTAACCCGTTTTTGCACATCTCTAATAAATCTGGGCCCAGTTTTGGCCATATCTCGCCCATGTTTGGACTTCTCTATCCCTTCTTAACCCATCTTTGGCCATTTCTAACCCACTTTAAGCTATTTTTAGCCCCCTTCAAGCCATTTTTAGCCATTTCTACCCGTTTTGCACCCCTCTAACTCTTTATAACTAGTTGCGTCCATTTCTAACCCAGTTTTGCACCTCCCTAACCCTTTTTTTTAAGCGTTTGTCGCCATCTCTAACCCAGTTTTTCACCTCTCTATCCCTCATAAAGCCATTTTTTTCCTGTTTCTAAACCGTTTTTGCCAACTTTCAAGGCATTTTAAGCCATTTTTTTTCCTTCTCTAGACAATTTTGTCAATTTCTAACCAATTTCAGCCTTGTTTTTTCCTTTTCTAAACTGTTTTTGCCCATTTCCCACCCATTTTAAGCCATTTTTGACCATTTCTAACCTATTTTTACTCACTTCTAACTCATTTTCAGACATTTTTAGCTAATTCTAGCCTTGTCTAACAAAGTTTTTTTTCCAGTTTTAATCCATTTGTGGCCTTTTCTAACACGGTTTTGCACTTCTCTCATCATTCTTAAGCCGGTTTTGGCCGTTTCTAACCCAATTTTGCTCTTCTCTAACAACTTTAAAGCCAATTTTGGCTATTTCTAAACCATTTTTGCTCAATTGCAACCCGTTTCAAGCCGCTGTTTTCCTTTTCTAACCCGTTTTTGCACATCTCTAAAAAATCCGGCCCCAATTTTGGCCATATCTAACTGGTTTTGGCATTTCTCTATGCCTTGCTAAGCCATCTTTGGCCATTTCTAACCCAGTTTTGCACTCTCTAACCATATTTAAGCCGGTTTTGGCAATTTCTAAACCATCTTTGCTCATCTCCATCAATTTTAAAGCCGGTTTTGGCTATTTCTAAGCCATTTTTGCCCAACTGCAACCCGTTTCAAGCCGCTGTTTTCCTTTTCTAACCCGTTTTTGCACATCTCTAATAAATCTGGGCCCAGTTTTGGCCATATCTCGCCCATGTTTGGACTTCTCTATCCCTTCTTAACCCATCTTTGGCCATTTCTAACCCACTTTAAGCTATTTTTAGCCCCCTTCAAGCCATTTTTAGCCATTTCTACCCATTTTGCACCCCTCTAACTCTTTATAACTAGTTGCGTCCATTTCTAACCCAGTTTTGCACCTCCCTAACCCTTTTTTTTAAGCGTTTGTCGCCATCTCTAACCCAGTTTTTCACCTCTCTATCCCTCATAAAGCCATTTTTTCCTGTTTCTAAACCGTTTTTTGCCAACTTTCAAGGCATTTTAAGCCATTTTTTTCCTTCTCTAGACAATTTTGTCAATTTCTAACCAATGTCAGCCTTGTTTTTTCCTTTTCTAAACTGTTTTTGCCCATTTCCCACCCATTTTAAGCCATTTTTGACCATTTCTAACCTATTTTTACTCACTTCTAACTCATTTTCAGACATTTTTAGCTAATTCTAGCCTTGTCTAACAAAGTTTTTTTTCCAGTTTTAATCCATTTGTGGCCACTTCTAACACGGTTTTGCACTTCTCTCATCATTCTTAAGCCGGTTTTGGCCGTTTCTAACCCAATTTTGCTCTTCTCTAACAACTTTAAAGCCAATTTTGGCTATTTCTAAACCATTTTTGCTCAATTGCAACGCGTTTCAAGCCGCTGTTTTCCTTTTCTAACCCGTTTTTGCACATCTCTAATAAATCTGGGCCTAGTTTTGGCCATATCTTGCCCATGTTTGGACTTCTCTATCCCTTCTTAACCCATCTTTGGCCATTTCTAACCCACTTTAAGCTATTTTTAGCCCCCTTCAAGCCATTTTTAGCCATTTCTACCCGTTTTGCACCCCTCTAACTCTTTATAACTAGTTGCGTCCATTTCTAACCCAGTTTTGCACCTCCCTAACCCTTTTTTTTAAGCGTTTGTCGCCATCTCTAACCCAGTTTTTCACCTCTCTATCCCTCATAAAGCCATTTTTTCCTGTTTCTAAACCGTTTTTTGCCAACTTTCAAGGCATTTTAAGCCATTTTTTTCCTTCTCTAGACAATTTTGTCAATTTCTAACCAATTTCAGCCTTGTTTTTTCCTTTTCTAAACTGTTTTTGCCCATTTCCCACCCATTTTAAGCCATTTTTGACCATTTCTAACCTATTTTTACTCACTTCTAACTCATTTTCAGACATTTTTAGCTAATTCTAGCCTTGTCTAACAAAGTTTTTTTTCCAGTTTTAATCCATTTGTGGCCTTTTCTAACACGGTTTTGCACTTCTCTCATCATTCTTAAGCCGGTTTTGGCCGTTTCTAACCCAATTTTGCTCTTCTCTAACAACTTTAAAGCCAATTTTGGCTATTTCTAAACCATTTTTGCTCAATTGCAACCCGTTTCAAGCCGCTGTTTTCCTTTTCTAACCCGTTTTTGCACATCTCTAACAAATCCGGCCCAATTTTGGCCATATCTAACTGGTTTTGGCATTTCTCTATGCCTTGTTAAGCCATCTTTGGCCATTTCTAACCCAGTTTTGCACTCTCTAACCATATTTAAGCCGGTTTTGGCAATTTCTAAACCATCTTTGCTCATCTCCATCAATTTTAAAGCCAGTTTTGGCTATTTCTAAGCCATTTTTGCCCAACTGCAACCCGTTTCAAGCCGCTGTTTTCCTTTTCTAACCCGTTTTTGCACATCTCTAATAAATCTGGGCCCAGTTTTGGCCATATCTCGCCCATGTTTGGACTTCTCTATCCCTTCTTAACCCATCTTTGGCCATTTCTAACCCACTTTAAGCTATTTTTAGCCCCCTTCAAGCCATTTTTAGCCATTTCTACCCGTTTTGCACCCCTCTAACTCTTTATAACTAGTTGCGTCCATTTCTAACCCAGTTTTGCACCTCCCTAACCCTTTTTTTAAGCGTTTGTCGCCATCTCTAACCCAGTTTTTCACCTCTCTATCCCTCATAAAGCCATTTTTTTCCTGTTTCTAAACCGTTTTTTGCCAACTTTCAAGGCATTTTAAGCCATTTTTTTTCCTTCTCTAGACAATTTTGTCAATTTCTAACCAATGTCAGCCTTGTTTTTTTCCTTTTCTAAACTGTTTTTGCCCATTTCCCACCCATTTTAAGCCATTTTTGACCATTTCTAACCTATTTTTACTCACTTCTAACTCATTTTCAGACATTTTTAGCTAATTCTAGCCTTGTCTAACAAAGTTTTTTTTTCCAGTTTTAATCCATTTGTGGCCACTTCTAACACGGTTTTGCACTTCTCTCATCATTCTTAAGCCGGTTTTGGCCGTTTCTAACCCAATTTTGCTCTTCTCTAACAACTTTAAAGCCAATTTTGGCTATTTCTAAACCATTTTTGCTCAATTGCAACGCGTTTCAAGCCGCTGTTTTCCTTTTCTAACCCGTTTTTGCACATCTCTAATAAATCTGGGCCTAGTTTTGGCCATATCTTGCCCATGTTTGGACTTCTCTATCCCTTCTTAACCCATCTTTGGCCATTTCTAACCCACTTTAAGCTATTTTTAGCCCCCTTCAAGCCATTTTTAGCCATTTCTACCCGTTTTGCACCCCTCTAACTCTTTATAACTAGTTGCGTCCATTTCTAACCCAGTTTTGCACCTCCCTAACCCTTTTTTTTAAGCGTTTGTCGCCATCTCTAACCCAGTTTTTCACCTCTCTATCCCTCATAAAGCCATTTTTTTTCCTGTTTCTAAACCGTTTTTTGCCAACTTTCAAGGCATTTTAAGCCATTTTTTTCCTTCTCTAGACAATTTTGTCAATTTCTAATCAATTTCAGCCTTGTTTTTTCCTTTTCTAAACTGTTTTTGCCCATTTCCCACCCATTTTAAGCCATTTTTGACCATTTCTAACCTATTTTTACTCACTTCTAACTCATTTTCAGACATTTTTAGCTAATTCTAGCCTTGTCTAACAAAGTTTTTTTTCCAGTTTTAATCCATTTGTGGCCTTTTCTAACACGGTTTTGCACTTCTCTCATCATTCTTAAGCCGGTTTTGGCCGTTTCTAACCCAATTTTGCTCTTCTCTAACAACTTTAAAGCCAATTTTGGCTATTTCTAAACAATTTTTGCTCAATTGCAACCCGTTTCAAGCCGCTGTTTTCCTTTTCTAACCCGTTTTTTGCACATCTCTAACAAATCCGGCCCAATTTTGGCCATATCTAACTGGTTTTGGCATTTCTCTATGCCTTGTTAAGCCATCTTTGGCCATTTCTAACCCAGTTTTGCACTCTCTAACCATATTTAAGCCGGTTTTGGCAATTTCTAAACCATCTTTGATCATCTCCATCAATTTTAAAGCCAGTTTTGGCTATTTCTAAGCCATTTTTGCCCAACTGCAACCCGTTTCAAGCCGCTGTTTTATTTTTCTAACCCGTTTTTGCACATCTCTAATAAATCTGGGCCCAGTTTTGGCCATATCTCGCCCATGTTTGGACTTCTCTATCCCTTCTTAACCCATCTTTGGCCATTTCTAACCCACTTTAAGCTATTTTTAGCCCCCTTCAAGCCATTTTTAGCCATTTCTACCCGTTTTGCACCCCTCTAACTCTTTATAACTAGTTGCGTCCATTTCTAACCCAGTTTTGCACCTCCCTAACCCTTTTTTTTAAGCGTTTGTCGCCATCTCTAACCCAGTTTTTCACCTCTCTATCCCTCATAAAGCCATTTTTTCCTGTTTCTAAACCGTTTTTTGCCAACTTTCAAGGCATTTTAAGCCATTTTTTTCCTTCTCTAGACAATTTTGTCAATTTCTAACCAATTTCAGCCTTGTTTTTTCCTTTTCTAAACTGTTTTTGCCCATTTCCCACCCATTTTAAGCCATTTTTGACCATTTCTAACCTATTTTTACTCACTTCTAACTCATTTTCAGACATTTTTAGCTAATTCTAGCCTTGTCTAACAAAGTTTTTTTTCCAGTTTTAAGCCATTTGTGGCCACTTCTAACACGGTTTTGCACTTCTCTCATCATTCTTAAGCCGGTTTTGGCCGTTTCTAACCCAATTTTGCTCTTCTCTAACAACTTTAAAGCCAATTTTGGCTATTTCTAAACCATTTTTGCTCAATTGCAACGCGTTTCAAGCCGCTGTTTTATTTTTCTAACCCGTTTTTGCACATCTCTAATAAATCTGGGCCTAGTTTTGGCCATATCTTGCCCATGTTTGGACTTCTCTATCCCTTCTTAACCCATCTTTGGCCATTTCTAACCCACTTTAAGCTATTTTTATCCCCCTTCAAGCCATTTTTAGCCATTTCTACCCGTTTTGCACCCCTCTAACTCTTTATAACCATTTGCGTCCATTTCTAACCCAGTTTTGCACCTCCCTAACCCTTTTTTTTAAGCGTTTGTCGCCATCTCTAACCCAGTTTTTCACCTCTCTATCCCTCATAAAGCCATTTTTTCCTGTTTCTAAACCGTTTTTGCCAACTTTCAAGGCATTTTAAGCCATATTTTTCCTTCTCTAGACAATTTTGTCAATTTCTAACCAATTTCAGCCTTGTTTTTTCCTTTTCTAAACTGTTTTTTGCCCATTTCCCACCCATTTTAAGCCATTTTTGACCATTTCTAACCTATTTTTACTCACTTCTAACTCATTTTCGGACATTTTTAGCTAATTCTAGCCTTGTCTAACAAAGTTTTTTTTCCAGTTTTAAGCCATTTGTGGCCTTTTCTAACACGGTTTTGCACTTCTCTCATCATTCTTAAGCCGGTTTTGGCCGTTTCTAACCCAATTTTGCTCTTCTCTAACAACTTTAAAGCCAATTTTGGCTATTTCTAAACCATTTTTGCTCAATTGCAACCCGTTTCAAGCCGCTGTTTTCCTTTTCTAACCCGTTTTTGCACATCTCTAACAAATCCGGCCCAATTTTGGCCATATCTAACTGGTTTTTGGCATTTCTCTATGCCTTGTTAAGCCATCTTTGGCCATTTCTAACCCAGTTTTGCACTCTCTAACCATATTTAAGCCGGTTTTGGCAATTTCTAAACCATCTTTGCTCATCTCCATCAATTTTAAAGCCAGTTTTCGCTATTTCTAAGCCATTTTTGCCCAACTGCAACCCGTTTCAAGCCGCTGTTTTATTTTTCTAACCCGTTTTTGCACATCTCTAATAAATCTGGGCCCAGTTTTGGCCATATCTCGCCCATGTTTGGACTTCTCTATCCCTTCTTAACCCATCTTTGGCCATTTCTAACCCACTTTAAGCTATTTTTAGCCCCCTTCAAGCCATTTTTAGCCATTTCTACCCGTTTTGCACCCCTCTAACTCTTTATAACTAGTTGCGTCCATTTCTAACCCAGTTTTGCACCTCCCTAACCCTTTTTTTTAAGCGTTTGTCGCCATCTCTAACCCAGTTTTTCACCTCTCTATCCCTCATAAAGCCATTTTTTCCTGTTTCTAAACCGTTTTTTGCCAACTTTCAAGGCATTTTAAGCCATTTTTTTCCTTCTCTAGACAATTTTGTCAATTTCTAACCAATTTCAGCCTTGTTTTTTCCTTTTCTAAACTGTTTTTGCCCATTTCCCACCCATTTTAAGCCATTTTTGTCCATTTCTAACCTATTTTTACTCACTTCTAACTCATTTTCAGACATTTTTAGCTAATTCTAGCCTTGTCTAACAAAGTTTTTTTTTCCAGTTTTAATCCATTTGTGGCCTTTTCTAACACGGTTTTGCACTTCTCTCATCATTCTTAAGCCGGTTTTTGCCGTTTCTAACCCAATTTTGCTCTTCTCTAACAACTTTAAAGCCAATTTTGGCTATTTCTAAACCATTTTTGCTCAATTGCAACCCGTTTCAAGCCGCTGTTTTCCTTTTCTAACCCGTTTTTGCACATCTCTAACAAATCCGGCCCAATTTTGGCCATATCTAACTGGTTTTGGCATTTCTCTATGCCTTGTTAAGCCATCTTTGGCCATTTCTAACCCAGTTTTGCACTCTCTAACCATATTTAAGCCGGGTTTTGGCAATTTCTAAACCATCTTTGCTCATCTCCATCAATTTTAAAGCCAGTTTTGGCTATTTCTAAGCCATTTTTGCCCAACTGCAACCCGTTTCAAGCCGCTGTTTTCCTTTTCTAACCCGTTTTTGCACATCTCTAATAAATCTGGGCCCAGTTTTGGCCATATCTCGCCCATGTTTGGACTTCTCTATCCCTTCTTAACCCATCTTTGGCCATTTCTAACCCACTTTAAGCTATTTTTTAGCCCCCTTCAAGCCATTTTTAGCCATTTCTACCCGTTTTGCACCCCTCTAACTCTTTATAACTAGTTGCGTCCATTTCTAACCCAGTTTTGCACCTCCCTAACCCTTTTTTTTAAGCGTTTGTCGCCATCTCTAACCCAGTTTTTCACCTCTCTATCCCTCATAAAGCCATTTTTTTCCTGTTTCTAAACCGTTTTTTGCCAACTTTCAAGGCATTTTAAGCCATTTTTTTTCCTTCTCTAGACAATTTTGTCAATTTCTAACCAATTTCAGCCTTGTTTTTTCCTTTTCTAAACTGTTTTTGCCCATTTCCCACCCATTTTAAGCCATTTTTGACCATTTCTAACCTATTTTTACTCACTTCTAACTCATTTTCAGACATTTTTAGCTAATTCTAGCCTTGTCTAACAAAGTTTTTTTTTCCAGTTTTAAGCCATTTGTGGCCTTTTCTAACACGGTTTTGCACTTCTCTCATCATTCTTAAGCTGGTTTTGGCCGTTTTCTAACCCAATTTTGCTCTTCTCTAACAACTTTAAAGCCAATTTTGGCTATTTCTAAACCATTTTTGCTCAATTGCAACCCGTTTCAAGCCGCTGTTTTCCTTTTCTAACCTGTTTTTGCACATCTCTAACAAATCCGGCCCAATTTTGGCCATATCTAACTGGTTTTGGCATTTCTCTATGCCTTGTTAAGCCATCTTTGGCCATTTCTAACCCAGTTTTGCACTCTCTAACCATATTTAAGCCGGTTTTTGGCAATTTCTAAACCATCTTTGCTCATCTCCATCAATTTTAAAGCCGGTTTTCGCTATTTCTAAGCCATTTTTGCCCAACTGCAACCCGTTTCAAGCCGCTGTTTTCCTTTTCTAACCCGTTTTTTGCACATCTCTAATAAATCTGGGCCCAGTTTTGGCCATATCTCGCCCATGTTTGGACTTCTCTATCCCTTCTTAACCCATCTTTGGCCATTTCTAACCCACTTTAAGCTATTTTTAGCCCCCTTCAAGCCATTTTTAGCCATTTCTACCCGTTTTGCACCCCTCTAACTCTTTATAACTAGTTGCGTCCATTTCTAACCCAGTTTTGCACCTCCCTAACCCTTTTTTTTAAGCGTTTGTCGCCATCTCTAACCCAGTTTTTCACCTCTCTATCCCTCATAAAGCCATTTTTTTCCTGTTTCTAAACCGTTTTTTGCCAACTTTCAAGGCATTTTAAGCCATTTTTTTCCTTCTCTAGACAATTTTGTCAATTTCTAACCAATTTCAGCCTTGTTTTTTCCTTTTCTAAACTGTTTTTGCCCATTTCCCACCCATTTTAAGCCATTTTTGACCATTTCTAACCTATTTTTACTCACTTCTAACTCATTTTCAGACATTTTTAGCTAATTCTAGCCTTGTCTAACAAAGTTTTTTTTTCCAGTTTTAAGCCATTTGTGGCCTTTTCTAACACGGTTTTTGCACTTCTCTCATCATTCTTAAGCTGGTTTTGGCCGTTTCTAACCCAATTTTGCTCTTCTCTAACAACTTTAAAGCCAATTTTGGCTATTTCTAAACCATTTTTGCTCAATTGCAACCCGTTTCAAGCCGCTGTTTTCCTTTTCTAACCTGTTTTTGCACATCTCTAACAAATCCGGCCCAATTTTGGCCATATCTAACTGGTTTTGGCATTTCTCTATGCCTTGTTAAGCCATCTTTGGCCATTTCTAACCCAGTTTTGCACTCTCTAACCATATTTAAGCCGGTTTTGGCAATTTCTAAACCATCTTTGCTCATCTCCATCAATTTTAAAGCCGGTTTTCGCTATTTCTAAGCCATTTTTGCCCAACTGCAACCCGTTTCAAGCCGCTGTTTTCCTTTTCTAACCCGTTTTTTGCACATCTCTAATAAATCTGGGCCCAGTTTTGGCCATATCTCGCCCATGTTTGGACTTCTCTATCCCTTCTTAACCCATCTTTGGCCATTTCTAACCCACTTTAAGCTATTTTTAGCCCCCTTCAAGCCATTTTTAGCCATTTCTACCCGTTTTGCACCCCTCTAACTCTTTATAACTAGTTGCGTCCATTTCTAACCCAGTTTTGCACCTCCCTAACCCTTTTTTTTAAGCGTTTGTCGCCATCTCTAACCCAGTTTTTCACCTCTCTATCCCTCATAAAGCCATTTTTTCCTGTTTCTAAACCGTTTTTTGCCAACTTTCAAGGCATTTTAAGCCATTTTTTTCCTTCTCTAGACAATTTTGTCAATTTCTAACCAATTTCAGCCTTGTTTTTTTCCTTTTCTAAACTGTTTTTGCCCATTTCCCACCCATTTTAAGCCATTTTTGACCATTTCTAACCTATTTTTACTCACTTCTAACTCATTTTCAGACATTTTTAGCTAATTCTAGCCTTGTCTAACAAAGTTTTTTTTCCAGTTTTAAGCCATTTGTGGCCTTTTCTAACACGGTTTTGCACTTCTCTCATCATTCTTAAGCTGGTTTTGGCCGTTTCTAACCCAATTTTGCTCTTCTCTAACAACTTTAAAGCCAATTTTGGCTATTTCTAAACCATTTTTGCTCAATTGCAACCCGTTTCAAGCCGCTGTTTTCCTTTTCTAACCTGTTTTTGCACATCTCTAACAAATCCGGCCCAATTTTTGGCCATATCTAACGGGTTTTGGCATTTCTCTATGCCTTGTTAAGCCATCTTTGGCCATTTCTAACCCAGTTTTGCACTCTCTAACCATATTTAAGCCGGTTTTGGCAATTTCTAAACCATCTTTGCTCATCTCCATCAATTTTAAAGCCAATTTTCGCTATTTCTAAGCCATTTTTGCCCAACTGCAACCCGTTTCAAGCCGCTGTTTTATTTTTCTAACCCGTTTTTGCACATCTCTAATAAATCTGGGCCCAGTTTTGGCCATATCTCGCCCATGTTTGGACTTCTCTATCCCTTCTTAACCCATCTTTGGCCATTTCTAACCCACTTTAAGCTATTTTTAGCCCCCTTCAAGCCATTTTTAGCCATTTCTACCCGTTTTGGCACCCCTCTAACTCTTTATAACTAGTTGCGTCCATTTCTAACCCAGTTTTGCACCTCCCTAACCCTTTTTTTTAAGCGTTTGTCGCCATCTCTAACCCAGTTTTTCACCTCTCTATCCCTCATAAAGCCATTTTTTCCTGTTTCTAAACCGTTTTTGCCAACTTTCAAGGCATTTTAAGCCATTTTTTTTCCTTCTCTAGACAATTTTGTCAATTTCTAACCAATTTCAGCCTTGTTTTTTCCTTTTCTAAACTGTTTTTGCCCATTTCCCACCCATTTTAAGCCATTTTTGACCATTTCTAACCTATTTTTACTCACTTCTAACTCATTTTCAGACATTTTTAGCTAATTCTAGCCTTGTCTAACAAAGTTTTTTTTCCAGTTTTAAGCCATTTGTGGCCTTTTCTAACACGGTTTTGCACTTCTCTCATCATTCTTAAGCCGGTTTTGGCCGTTTCTAACCCAATTTTGCTCTTCTCTAACAACTTTAAAGCCAATTTTGGCTATTTCTAAACCATTTTTGCTCAATTGCAACCCGTTTCAAGCCGCTGTTTTCCTTTTCTAACCCGTTTTTGCACATCTCTAACAAATCCGGCCCAATTTTGGCCATATCTAACTGGTTTTGGCATTTCTCTATGCCTTGTTAAGCCATCTTTGGCCATTTCTAACCCAGTTTTGCACTCTCTAACCATATTTAAGCCGGTTTTGGCAATTTCTAAACCATCTTTGCTCATCTCCATCAATTTTAAAGCCAGTTTTCGCTATTTCTAAGCCATTTTTGCCCAACTGCAACCCGTTTCAAGCCGCTGTTTTATTTTTCTAACCCGTTTTTGCACATCTCTAATAAATCTGGGCCCAGTTTTGGCCATATCTCGCCCATGTTTGGACTTCTCTATCCCTTCTTAACCCATCTTTGGCCATTTCTAACCCACTTTAAGCTATTTTTAGCCCCCTTCAAGCCATTTTTAGCCATTTCTACCCGTTTTGCACCCCTCTAACTCTTTATAACTAGTTGCGTCCATTTCTAACCCAGTTTTGCACCTCCCTAACCCTTTTTTTTAAGCGTTTGTCGCCATCTCTAACCCAGTTTTTCACCTCTCTATCCCTCATAAAGCCATTTTTTCCTGTTTCTAAACCGTTTTTTGCCAACTTTCAAGGCATTTTAAGCCATTTTTTTTCCTTCTCTAGACAATTTTGTCAATTTCTAACCAATTTCAGCCTTGTTTTTTCCTTTTCTAAACTGTTTTTGCCCATTTCCCACCCATTTTAAGCCATTTTTGACCATTTCTAACCTATTTTTACTCACTTCTAACACATTTTCAGACATTTTTAGCTAATTCTAGCCTTGTCTAACAAAGTTTTTTTTCCAGTTTTAATCCATTTGTGGCCTTTTCTAACACGGTTTTGCACTTCTCTCATCATTCTTAAGCCGGTTTTGGCCGTTTCTAACCCAATTTTGCTCTTCTCTAACAACTTTAAAGCCAATTTTGGCTATTTCTAAACCATTTTTTGCTCAATTGCAACCCGTTTCAAGCCGCTGTTTTCCTTTTCTAACCCGTTTTTGCACATCTCTAACAAATCCGGCCCAATTTTGGCCATATCTAACTGGTTTTGGCATTTCTCTATGCCTTGTTAAGCCATCTTTGGCCATTTCTAACCCAGTTTTGCACTCTCTAACCATATTTAAGCCGGTTTTGGCAATTTCTAAACCATCTTTGCTCATCTCCATCAATTTTAAAGCCAGTTTTGGCTATTTCTAAGCCATTTTTGCCCAACTGCAACCCGTTTCAAGCCGCTGTTTTCCTTTTCTAACCCGTTTTTGCACATCTCTAATAAATCTGGGCCCAGTTTTGGCCATATCTCGCCCATGTTTGGACTTCTCTATCCCTTCTTAACCCATCTTTGGCCATTTCTAACCCACTTTAAGCTATTTTTAGCCCCCTTCAAGCCATTTTTAGCCATTTCTACCCGTTTTGCACCCCTCTAACTCTTTATAACTAGTTGCGTCCATTTCTAACCCAGTTTTGCACCTCCCTAACCCTTTTTTTAAGCGTTTGTCGCCATCTCTAACCCAGTTTTTCACCTCTCTATCCCTCATAAAGCCATTTTTTTCCTGTTTCTAAACCGTTTTTGCCAACTTTCAAGGCATTTTAAGCCATTTTTTTTCCTTCTCTAGACAATTTTGTCAATTTCTAACCAATTTCAGCCTTGTTTTTTTCCTTTTCTAAACTGTTTTTTGCCCATTTCCCACCCATTTTAAGCCATTTTTGACCATTTCTAACCTATTTTTACTCACTTCTAACTCATTTTCAGACATTTTTAGCTAATTCTAGCCTTGTCTAACAAAGTTTTTTTTCCAGTTTTAAGCCATTTGTGGCCTTTTCTAACACGGTTTTGCACTTCTCTCATCATTCTTAAGCTGGTTTTGGCCGTTTCTAACCCAATTTTGCTCTTCTCTAACAACTTTAAAGCCAATTTTGGCTATTTCTAAACCATTTTTGCTCAATTGCAACCCGTTTCAAGCCGCTGTTTTCCTTTTCTAACCTGTTTTTGCACATCTCTAACAAATCCGGCCCAATTTTGGCCATATCTAACTGGTTTTGGCATTTCTCTATGCCTTGTTAAGCCATCTTTGGCCATTTCTAACCCAGTTTTGCACTCTCTAACCATATTTAAGCCGGTTTTGGCAATTTCTAAACCATCTTTGCTCATCTCCATCAATTTTAAAGCCGGTTTTTCGCTATTTCTAAGCCATTTTTGCCCAACTGCAACCCGTTTCAAGCCGCTGTTTTCCTTTTCTAACCCGTTTTTTGCACATCTCTAATAAATCTGGGCCCAGTTTTGGCCATATCTCGCCCATGTTTGGACTTCTCTATCCCTTCTTAACCCATCTTTGGCCATTTCTAACCCACTTTAAGCTATTTTTAGCCCCCTTCAAGCCATTTTTAGCCATTTCTACCCGTTTTGCACCCCTCTAACTCTTTATAACTAGTTGCGTCCATTTCTAACCCAGTTTTGCACCTCCCTAACCCTTTTTTTTAAGCGTTTGTCGCCATCTCTAACCCAGTTTTTCACCTCTCTATCCCTCATAAAGCCATTTTTTTCCTGTTTCTAAACCGTTTTTGCCAACTTTCAAGGCATTTTAAGCAATTTTTTTCCTTCTCTAGACAATTTTGTCAATTTCTAACCAATTTCAGCCTTGTTTTTTCCTTTTCTAAACTGTTTTTGCCCATTTCCCACCCATTTTAAGCCATTTTTGACCATTTCTAACCTATTTTTACTCACTTCTAACTCATTTTCAGACATTTTTAGCTAATTCTAGCCTTGTCTAACAAAGTTTTTTTTCCAGTTTTAAGCCATTTGTGGCCTTTTCTAACACGGTTTTGCACTTCTCTCATCATTCTTAAGCTGGTTTTGGCCGTTTCTAACCCAATTTTGCTCTTCTCTAACAACTTTAAAGCCAATTTTGGCTATTTCTAAACCATTTTTGCTCAATTGCAACCCGTTTCAAGCCGCTGTTTTCCTTTTCTAACCTGTTTTTGCACATCTCTAACAAATCCGGCCCAATTTTGGCCATATCTAACTGGTTTTGGCATTTCTCTATGCCTTGTTAAGCCATCTTTGGCCATTTCTAACCCAGTTTTGCACTCTCTAACCATATTTAAGCCGGTTTTGGCAATTTCTAAACCATCTTTGCTCATCTCCATCAATTTTAAAGCCAATTTTCGCTATTTCTAAGCCATTTTTGCCCAACTGCAACCCGTTTCAAGCCGCTGTTTTATTTTTCTAACCCGTTTTTGCACATCTCTAATAAATCTGGGCCCAGTTTTGGCCATATCTCGCCCATGTTTGGACTTCTCTATCCCTTCTTAACCCATCTTTGGCCATTTCTAACCCACTTTAAGCTATTTTTAGCCCCCTTCAAGCATTTTTAGCCATTTCTACCCGTTTTTGCACCCCTCTAACTCTTTATAACTAGTTGCGTCCATTTCTAACCCAGTTTTGCACCTCCCTAACCCTTTTTTTTAAGCGTTTGTCGCCATCTCTAACCCAGTTTTTTCACCTCTCTATCCCTCATAAAGCCATTTTTTTCCTGTTTCTAAACCGTTTTTGCCAACTTTCAAGGCATTTTAAGCCATTTTTTTCCTTCTCTAGACAATTTTGTCAATTTCTAACCAATTTCAGCCTTGTTTTTTTCCTTTTCTAAACTGTTTTTGCCCATTTCCCACCCATTTTAAGCCATTTTTGACCATTTCTAACCTATTTTTACTCACTTCTAACTCATTTTCAGACATTTTTAGCTAATTCTAGCCTTGTCTAACAAAGTTTTTTTTTCCAGTTTTAAGCCATTTGTGGCCACTTCTAACACGGTTTTGCACTTCTCTCATCATTCTTAAGCCGGTTTTGGCCGTTTCTAACCCAATTTTGCTCTTCTCTAACAACTTTAAAGCCAATTTTGGCTATTTCTAAACCATTTTTGCTCAATTGCAACGCGTTTCAAGCCGCTGTTTTATTTTTCTAACCCGTTTTTGCACATCTCTAATAAATCTGGGCCTAGTTTTGGCCATATCTTGCCCATGTTTGGACTTCTCTATCCCTTCTTAACCCATCTTTGGCCATTTCTAACCCACTTTAAGCTATTTTTATCCCCCTTCAAGCCATTTTTAGCCATTTCTACCCGTTTTGCACCCCTCTAACTCTTTATAACCATTTGCGTCCATTTCTAACCCAGTTTTGCACCTCCCTAACCCTTTTTTTTAAGCGTTTGTCGCCATCTCTAACCCAGTTTTTCACCTCTCTATCCCTCATAAAGCCATTTTTTTCCTGTTTCTAAACCGTTTTTGCCAACTTTCAAGGCATTTTAAGCCATTTTTTTCCTTCTCTAGACAATTTTGTCAATTTCTAACCAATTTCAGCCTTGTTTTTTTCCTTTTCTAAACTGTTTTTGCCCATTTCCCACCCATTTTAAGCCATTTTTGACCATTTCTAACCTATTTTTACTCACTTCTAACTCATTTTCGGACATTTTTAGCTAATTCTAGCCTTGTCTAACAAAGTTTTTTTTTCCAGTTTTAAGCCATTTGTGGCCTTTTCTAACACGGTTTTGCACTTCTCTCATCATTCTTAAGCCGGTTTTGGCCGTTTCTAACCCAATTTTGCTCTTCTCTAACAACTTTAAAGCCAATTTTGGCTATTTCTAAACCATTTTTGCTCAATTGCAACCCGTTTCAAGCCGCTGTTTTCCTTTTCTAACCCGTTTTTGCACATCTCTAACAAATCCGGCCCAATTTTGGCCATATCTAACTGGTTTTGGCATTTCTCTATGCCTTGTTAAGCCATCTTTGGCCATTTCTAACCCAGTTTTGCACTCTCTAACCATATTTAAGCCGGTTTTTGGCAATTTCTAAACCATCTTTGCTCATCTCCATCAATTTTAAAGCCAGTTTTTCGCTATTTCTAAGCCATTTTTGCCCAACTGCAACCCGTTTCAAGCCGCTGTTTTATTTTTCTAACCCGTTTTTTGCACATCTCTAATAAATCTGGGCCCAGTTTTGGCCATATCTCGCCCATGTTTGGACTTCTCTATCCCTTCTTAACCCATCTTTGGCCATTTCTAACCCACTTTAAGCTATTTTTAGCCCCCTTCAAGCCATTTTTAGCCATTTCTACCCGTTTTGCACCCCTCTAACTCTTTATAACTAGTTGCGTCCATTTCTAACCCAGTTTTGCACCTCCCTAACCCTTTTTTTTAAGCGTTTGTCGCCATCTCTAACCCAGTTTTTCACCTCTCTATCCCTCATAAAGCCATTTTTTCCTGTTTCTAAACCGTTTTTGCCAACTTTCAAGGCATTTTAAGCCATTTTTTTCCTTCTCTAGACAATTTTGTCAATTTCTAACCAATTTCAGCCTTGTTTTTTTCCTTTTCTAAACTGTTTTTGCCCATTTCCCACCCATTTTAAGCCATTTTTGACCATTTCTAACCTATTTTTACTCACTTCTAACTCATTTTCAGACATTTTTAGCTAATTCTAGCCTTGTCTAACAAAGTTTTTTTTCCAGTTTTAAGCCATTTGTGGCCTTTTCTAACACGGTTTTGCACTTCTCTCATCATTCTTAAGCTGGTTTTGGCCGTTTCTAACCCAATTTTGCTCTTCTCTAACAACTTTAAAGCCAATTTTGGCTATTTCTAAACCATTTTTGCTCAATTGCAACCCGTTTCAAGCCGCTGTTTTCCTTTTCTAACCTGTTTTTGCACATCTCTAACAAATCCGGCCCAATTTTGGCCATATCTAACTGGTTTTGGCATTTCTCTATGCCTTGTTAAGCCATCTTTGGCCATTTCTAACCCAGTTTTGCACTCTCTAACCATATTTAAGCCGGTTTTGGCAATTTCTAAACCATCTTTGCTCATCTCCATCAATTTTAAAGCCAATTTTCGCTATTTCTAAGCCATTTTTTGCCCAACTGCAACCCGTTTCAAGCCGCTGTTTTTATTTTTCTAACCCGTTTTTTGCACATCTCTAATAAATCTGGGCCCAGTTTTGGCCATATCTCGCCCATGTTTGGACTTCTCTATCCCTTCTTAACCCATCTTTGGCCATTTCTAACCCACTTTAAGCTATTTTTAGCCCCCTTCAAGCCATTTTTAGCCATTTCTACCCGTTTTGCACCCCTCTAACTCTTTATAACTAGTTGCGTCCATTTCTAACCCAGTTTTGCACCTCCCTAACCCTTTTTTTTAAGCGTTTGTCGCCATCTCTAACCCAGTTTTTCACCTCTCTATCCCTCATAAAGCCATTTTTTTCCTGTTTCTAAACCGTTTTTGCCAACTTTCAAGGCATTTTAAGCCATTTTTTTCCTTCTCTAGACAATTTTGTCAATTTCTAACCAATTTCAGCCTTGTTTTTTTCCTTTTCTAAACTGTTTTTGCCCATTTCCCACCCATTTTAAGCCATTTTTTGACCATTTCTAACCTATTTTTACTCACTTCTAACTCATTTTCAGACATTTTTAGCTAATTCTAGCCTTGTCTAACAAAGTTTTTTTTCCAGTTTTAAGCCATTTGTGGCCACTTCTAACACGGTTTTGCACTTCTCTCATCATTCTTAAGCCGGTTTTGGCCGTTTCTAACCCAATTTTGCTCTTCTCTAACAACTTTAAAGCCAATTTTGGCTATTTCTAAACCATTTTTGCTCAATTGCAACGCGTTTCAAGCCGCTGTTTTATTTTTCTAACCCGTTTTTGCACATCTCTAATAAATCTGGGCCTAGTTTTGGCCATATCTTGCCCATGTTTGGACTTCTCTATCCCTTCTTAACCCATCTTTGGCCATTTCTAACCCACTTTAAGCTATTTTTAGCCCCCTTCAAGCCATTTTTAGCCATTTCTACCCGTTTTGCACCCCTCTAACTCTTTATAACCATTTGCGTCCATTTCTAACCCAGTTTTGCACCTCCCTAACCCTTTTTTTTAAGCGTTTGTCGCCATCTCTAACCCAGTTTTTCACCTCTCTATCCCTCATAAAGCCATTTTTTTCCTGTTTCTAAACCGTTTTTGCCAACTTTCAAGGCATTTTAAGCCATATTTTTCCTTCTCTAGACAATTTTGTCAATTTCTAACCAATTTCAGCCTTGTTTTTTTCCTTTTCTAAACTGTTTTTTGCCCATTTCCCACCCATTTTAAGCCATTTTTGACCATTTCTAACCTATTTTTACTCACTTCTAACTCATTTTCGGACATTTTTAGCTAATTCTAGCCTTGTCTAACAAAGTTTTTTTTCCAGTTTTAAGCCATTTGTGGCCTTTTCTAACACGGTTTTGCACTTCTCTCATCATTCTTAAGCCGGTTTTGGCCGTTTCTAACCCAATTTTGCTCTTCTCTAACAACTTTAAAGCCAACTTTGGCTATTTCTAAACCATTTTTCCTCAATTGCAACCCGTTTCAAGCCGCTGTTTTCCTTTTCTAACCCGTTTTTGCACATCTCTAACAAATCCGGCCCAATTTTGGCCATATCTAACTTGTTTTTGGCATTTCTCTATGCCTTGTTAAGCCATCTTTGGCCATTTCTAACCCAGTTTTGCACTCTCTAACCATATTTAAGCCGGTTTTGGCAATTTCTAAACCATCTTTGCTCATCTCCATCAATTTTAAAGCCAGTTTTCGCTATTTCTAAGCCATTTTTGCCCAACTGCAACCCGTTTCAAGCCGCTGTTTTCCTTTTCTAACCCGTTTTTTGCACATCTCTAATAAATCTGGGCCCAGTTTTGGCCATATCTCGCCCATGTTTGGACTTCTCTATCACTTCTTAACCCATCTTTGGCCATTTCTAACACACTTTAAGCTATTTTTAGCCCCCTTCAAGCCATTTTTAGCCATTTCTACCCGTTTTGCACCCCTCTAACTCTTTATAACTAATTGCGTCCATTTCTAACCCAGTTTTGCACCTCCCTAACCCTTTTTTTTAAGCGTTTGTCGCCATCTCTAACCCAGTTTTTCACCTCTCTATCCCTCATAAAGCCATTTTTTTCCTGTTTCTAAACCGTTTTTTTGCCAACTTTCAAGGCATTTTAAGCCATTTTTTTCCTTCTCTAGACAATTTTGTCAATTTCTAACCAATTTCAGCCTTGTTTTTTCCTTTTCTAAACTGTTTTTTGCCCATTTCCCACCCATTTTAAGCCATTTTTGACCATTTCTAACCTATTTTTACTCACTTCTAACTCATTTTCAGACATTTTTAGCTAATTCTAGCCTTGTCTAACAAAGTTTTTTTTCCAGTTTTAAGCCATTTGTGGCCTTTTCTAACACGGTTTTGCACTTCTCTCATCATTCTTAAGCTGGTTTTGGCCGTTTCTAACCCAATTTTGCTCTTCTCTAACAACTTTAAAGCCAATTTTGGCTATTTCTAAACCATTTTTGCTCAATTGCAACCCGTTTCAAGCCGCTGTTTTCCTTTTCTAACCTGTTTTTGCACATCTCTAACAAATCCGGCCCAATTTTGGCCATATCTAACTGGTTTTGGCATTTCTCTATGCCTTGTTAAGCCATCTTTGGCCATTTCTAACCCAGTTTTGCACTCTCTAACCATATTTAAGCCGGTTTTGGCAATTTCTAAACCATCTTTGCTCATCTCCATCAATTTTAAAGCCAATTTTCGCTATTTCTAAGCCATTTTTGCCCAACTGCAACCCGTTTCAAGCCGCTGTTTTCCTTTTCTAACCCGTTTTTTGCACATCTCTAATAAATCTGGGCCCAGTTTTTGGCCATATCTCGCCCATGTTTGGACTTCTCTATCCCTTCTTAACCCATCTTTGGCCATTTCTAACCCACTTTAAGCTATTTTTAGCCCCCTTCAAGCCATTTTTAGCCATTTCTACCCGTTTTGCACCCCTCTAACTCTTTATAACTAGTTGCGTCCATTTCTAACCCAGTTTTGCACCTCCCTAACCCTTTTTTTAAGCGTTTGTCGCCATCTCTAACCCAGTTTTTCACCTCTCTATCCCTCATAAAGCCATTTTTTCCTGTTTCTAAACCGTTTTTGCCAACTTTCAAGGCATTTTAAGCCATTTTTTTCCTTCTCTAGACAATTTTGTCAATTTCTAACCAATTTCAGCCTTGTTTTTTCCTTTTCTAAACTGTTTTTGCCCATTTCCCACCCATTTTAAGCCATTTTTGACCATTTCTAACCTATTTTTACTCACTTCTAACTCATTTTCAGACATTTTTAGCTAATTCTAGCCTTGTCTAACAAAGTTTTTTTTCCAGTTTTAAGCCATTTGTGGCCTTTTCTAACACGGTTTTGCACTTCTCTCATCATTCTTAAGCCGGTTTTGGCCGTTTCTAACCCAATTTTGCTCTTCTCTAACAACTTTAAAGCCAATTTTGGCTATTTCTAAACCATTTTTGCTCAATTGCAACCCGTTTCAAGCCGCTGTTTTCCTTTTCTAACCCGTTTTTGCACATCTCTAACAAATCCGGCCCAATTTTGGCCATATCTAACTTGTTTTGGCATTTCTCTATGCCTTGTTAAGCCATCTTTGGCCATTTCTAACCCAGTTTTGCACTCTCTAACCATATTTAAGCCGGTTTTGGCAATTTCTAAACCATCTTTGCTCATCTCCATCAATTTTAAAGCCAGTTTTCGCTATTTCTAAGCCATTTTTGCCCAACTGCAACCCGTTTCAAGCCGCTGTTTTCCTTTTCTAACCCGTTTTTTGCACATCTCTAATAAATCTGGGCCCAGTTTTGGCCATATCTCGCCCATGTTTGGACTTCTCTATCCCTTCTTAACCCATCTTTGGCCATTTCTAACCCACTTTAAGCTATTTTTAGCCCCCTTCAAGCCATTTTTAGCCATTTCTACCCGTTTTGCACCCCTCTAACTCTTTATAACTAGTTGCGTCCATTTCTAACCCAGTGTTGCACCTCCCTAACCCTTTTTTTTAAGCGTTTGTCGCCATCTCTAACCCAGTTTTTCACCTCTCTATCCCTCATAAAGCCATTTTTTTCCTGTTTCTAAACCGTTTTTGCCAACTTTCAAGGCATTTTAAGCCATTTTTTTCCTTCTCTAGACAATTTTGTCAATTTCTAACCAATTTCAGCCTTGTTTTTTCCTTTTCTAAACTGTTTTTGCCCATTTCCCACCCATTTTAAGCCATTTTTGACCATTTCTAACCTATTTTTACTCACTTCTAACTCATTTTCAGACATTTTTAGCTAATTCTAGCCTTGTCTAACAAAGTTTTTTTTCCAGTTTTAAGCCATTTGTGGCCTTTTCTAACACGGTTTTGCACTTCTCTCATCATTCTTAAGCTGGTTTTGGCCGTTTCTAACCCAATTTTGCTCTTCTCTAACAACTTTAAAGCCAATTTTGGCTATTTCTAAACCATTTTTGCTCAATTGCAACCCGTTTCAAGCCGCTGTTTTCCTTTTCTAACCCGTTTTTTGCACATCTCTAATAAATCTGGGCCTAGTTTTGGCCATATCTTGCCCATGTTTGGACTTCTCTATCACTTCTTAACCCATCTTTGGCCATTTCTAACACACTTTAAGCTATTTTTAGCCCCCTTCAAGCCATTTTTAGCCATTTCTACCCGTTTTGCACCCCTCTAACTCTTTATAACCATTTGCGTCCATTTCTAACCCAGTTTTGCACCTCCCTAACCCTTTTTTTTAAGCGTTTGTGGCCATCTCTAACCCAGTTTTTCACCTCTCTATCCCTCATAAAGCCATTTTTTTCCTGTTTCTAAACCGTTTTTGCCAACTTTCAAGGCATTTTAAGCCATTTTTTTTCCTTCTCTAGACAATTTTGTCAATTTCTAACCAATTTCAGCCTTGTTTTTTTCCTTTTCTAAACTGTTTTTGCCCATTTCCCACCCATTTTAAGCCATTTTTGAACATTTCTAACCTATTTTTACTCACTTCTAACTCATTTTCAGACATTTTTAGCTAATTCTAGCCTTGTCTAACAAAGTTTTTTTTCCAGTTTTAAGCCATTTGTGGCCTTTTCTAACACGGTTTTGCACTTCTCTCATCATTCTTAAGCCGGTTTTGGCCGTTTCTAACCCAATTTTGCTCTTCTCTAACAACTTTAAAGCCAATTTTGGCTATTTCTAAACCATTTTTGCTCAATTGCAACCCGTTTCAAGCCGCTGTTTTCCTTTTCTAACCCGTTTTTGCACATCTCTAACAAATCCGGCCCAATTTTGGCCATATCTAACTGGTTTTGGCATTTCTCTATGCCTTGTTAAGCCATCTTTGGCCATTTCTAACCCAGTTTTGCACTCTCTAACCATATTTAAGCCGGTTTTGGCAATTTCTAAACCATCTTTGCTCATCTCCATCAATTTTAAAGCCAGTTTTGGCTATTTCTAAGCCATTTTTGCCCAACTGCAACCCGTTTCAAGCCGCTGTTTTCCTTTTCTAACCCGTTTTTGCACATCTCTAATAAATCTGGGCCCAGTTTTGGCCATATCTCGCCCATGTTTGGACTTCTCTATCCCTTCTTAACCCATCTTTGGCCATTTCTAACCCACTTTAAGCTATTTTTAGCCCCCTTCAAGCCATTTTTAGCCATTTCTACCCGTTTTGCACCCCTCTAACTCTTTATAACTAGTTGCGTCCATTTCTAACCCAGTTTTGCACCTCCCTAACCCTTTTTTTTAAGCGTTTGTCGCCATCTCTAACCCAGTTTTTCACCTCTCTATCCCTCATAAAGCCATTTTTTCCTGTTTCTAAACCGTTTTTGCCAACTTTCAAGGCATTTTAAGCCATTTTTTTCCTTCTCTAGACAATTTTGTCAATTTCTAACCAATTTCAGCCTTGTTTTTTCCTTTTCTAAACTGTTTTTGCCCATTTCCCACCCATTTTAAGCCATTTTTGACCATTTCTAACCTATTTTTACTCACTTCTAACTCATTTTCAGACATTTTTAGCTAATTCTAGCCTTGTCTAACAAAGTTTTTTTTCCAGTTTTAAGCCATTTGTGGCCTTTTCTAACACGGTTTTGCACTTCTCTCATCATTCTTAAGCCGGTTTTGGCCGTTTCTAACCCAATTTTGCTCTTCTCTAACAACTTTAAAGCCAATTTTGGCTATTTCTAAACCATTTTTGCTCAATTGCAACCCGTTTCAAGCCGCTGTTTTCCTTTTCTAACCCGTTTTTTGCACATCTCTAACAAATCCGGCCCAATTTTGGCCATATCTAACTGGTTTTGGCATTTCTCTATGCCTTGTTAAGCCATCTTTGGCCATTTCTAACCCAGTTTTGCACTCTCTAACCATATTTAAGCCGGTTTTGGCAATTTCTAAACCATCTTTGCTCATCTCCATCAATTTTAAAGCCAGTTTTCGCTATTTCTAAGCCATTTTTGCCCAACTGCAACCCGTTTCAAGCCGCTGTTTTCCTTTTCTAACCCGTTTTTGCACATCTCTAATAAATCTGGGCCCAGTTTTGGCCATATCTCGCCCATGTTTGGACTTCTCTATCCCTTCTTAACCCATCTTTGGCCATTTCTAACCCACTTTAAGCTATTTTTAGCCCCCTTCAAGCCATTTTTAGCCATTTCTACCCGTTTTGCACCCCTCTAACTCTTTATAACTAGTTGCGTCCATTTCTAACCCAGTGTTGCACCTCCCTAACCCTTTTTTTTAAGCGTTTGTCGCCATCTCTAACCCAGTTTTTCACCTCTCTATCCCTCATAAAGCCATTTTTTCCTGTTTCTAAACCGTTTTTTGCCAACTTTCAAGGCATTTTAAGCCATTTTTTTTCCTTCTCTAGACAATTTTGTCAATTTCTAACCAATTTCAGCCTTGTTTTTTCCTTTTCTAAACTGTTTTTGCCCATTTCCCACCCATTTTAAGCCATTTTTGACCATTTCTAACCTATTTTTACTCACTTCTAACTCATTTTCAGACATTTTTAGCTAATTCTAGCCTTGTCTAACAAAGTTTTTTTTCCAGTTTTAAGCCATTTGTGGCCTTTTCTAACACGGTTTTGCACTTCTCTCATCATTCTTAAGCTGGTTTTGGCCGTTTCTAACCCAATTTTGCTCTTCTCTAACAACTTTAAAGCCAATTTTGGCTATTTCTAAACCATTTTTGCTCAATTGCAACCCGTTTCAAGCCGCTGTTTTCCTTTTCTAACCCGTTTTTGCACATCTCTAATAAATCTGGGCCTAGTTTTGGCCATATCTTGCCCATGTTTGGACTTCTCTATCACTTCTTAACCCATCTTTGGCCATTTCTAACACACTTTAAGCTATTTTTAGCCCCCTTCAAGCCATTTTTAGCCATTTCTACCCGTTTTGCACCCCTCTAACTCTTTATAACCATTTGCGTCCATTTCTAACCCAGTTTTGCACCTCCCTAACCCTTTTTTTTAAGCGTTTGTGGCCATCTCTAACCCAGTTTTTCACCTCTCTATCCCTCATAAAGCCATTTTTTCCTGTTTCTAAACCGTTTTTTGCCAACTTTCAAGGCATTTTAAGCCATTTTTTTCCTTCTCTAGACAATTTTGTCAATTTCTAACCAATTTCAGCCTTGTTTTTTCCTTTTCTAAACTGTTTTTGCCCATTTCCCACCCATTTTAAGCCATTTTTGAACATTTCTAACCTATTTTTACTCACTTCTAACTCATTTTCAGACATTTTTAGCTAATTCTAGCCTTGTCTAACAAAGTTTTTTTTCCAGTTTTAAGCCATTTGTGGCCTTTTCTAACACGGTTTTGCACTTCTCTCATCATTCTTAAGCCGGTTTTGGCCGTTTCTAACCCAATTTTGCTCTTCTCTAACAACTTTAAAGCCAATTTTGGCTATTTCTAAACCATTTTTGCTCAATTGCAACCCGTTTCAAGCCGCTGTTTTCCTTTTCTAACCCGTTTTTGCACATCTCTAACAAATCCGGCCCAATTTTGGCCATATCTAACTGGTTTTGGCATTTCTCTATGCCTTGTTAAGCCATCTTTGGCCATTTCTAACCCAGTTTTGCACTCTCTAACCATATTTAAGCCGGTTTTGGCAATTTCTAAACCATCTTTGCTCATCTCCATCAATTTTAAAGCCAGTTTTCGCTATTTCTAAGCCATTTTTGCCCAACTGCAACCCGTTTCAAGCCGCTGTTTTCCTTTTCTAACCCGTTTTTGCACATCTCTAATAAATCTGGGCCCAGTTTTGGCCATATCTCGCCCATGTTTGGACTTCTCTATCCCTTCTTAACCCATCTTTGGCCATTTCTAACCCACTTTAAGCTATTTTTAGCCCCCTTCAAGCCATTTTTAGCCATTTCTACCCGTTTTGCACCCCTCTAACTCTTTATAACTAGTTGCGTCCATTTCTAACCCAGTTTTGCACCTCCCTAACCCTTTTTTTTAAGCGTTTGTCGCCATCTCTAACCCAGTTTTTCACCTCTCTATCCCTCATAAAGCCATTTTTTCCTGTTTCTAAACCGTTTTTGCCAACTTTCAAGGCATTTTAAGCCATTTTTTTCCTTCTCTAGACAATTTTGTCAATTTCTAACCAATTTCAGCCTTGTTTTTTCCTTTTCTAAACTGTTTTTGCCCATTTCCCACCCATTTTAAGCCATTTTTGACCATTTCTAACCTATTTTTACTCACTTCTAACTCATTTTCAGACATTTTTAGCTAATTCTAGCCTTGTCTAACAAAGTTTTTTTTCCAGTTTTAAGCCATTTGTGGCCTTTTCTAACACGGTTTTGCACTTCTCTCATCATTCTTAAGCTGGTTTTGGCCGTTTCTAACCCAATTTTGCTCTTCTCTAACAACTTTAAAGCCAATTTTGGCTATTTCTAAACCATTTTTGCTCAATTGCAACCCGTTTCAAGCCGCTGTTTTCCTTTTCTAACCCGTTTTTGCACATCTCTAATAAATCTGGGCCTAGTTTTGGCCATATCTTGCCCATGTTTGGACTTCTCTATCACTTCTTAACCCATCTTTGGCCATTTCTAACACACTTTAAGCTATTTTTAGCCCCCTTCAAGCCATTTTTAGCCATTTCTACCCGTTTTGCACCCCTCTAACTCTTTATAACCATTTGCGTCCATTTCTAACCCAGTTTTGCACCTCCCTAACCCTTTTTTTAAGCGTTTGTGGCCATCTCTAACCCAGTTTTTCACCTCTCTATCCCTCATAAAGCCATTTTTTTCCTGTTTCTAAACCGTTTTTGCCAACTTTCAAGGCATTTTAAGCCATTTTTTTCCTTCTCTAGACAATTTTGTCAATTTCTAACCAATTTCAGCCTTGTTTTTTCCTTTTCTAAACTGTTTTTGCCCATTTCCCACCCATTTTAAGCCATTTTTGACCATTTCTAACCTATTTTTACTCACTTCTAACTCATTTTCAGACATTTTTAGCTAATTCTAGCCTTGTCTAACAAAGTTTTTTTTCCAGTTTTAAGCCATTTGTGGCCTTTTCTAACACGGTTTTGCACTTCTCTCATCATTCTTAAGCCGGTTTTGGCCGTTTCTAACCCAATTTTGCTCTTCTCTAACAACTTTAAAGCCAATTTTGGCTATTTCTAAACCATTTTTGCTCAATTGCAACCCGTTTCAAGCCGCTGTTTTCCTTTTCTAACCCGTTTTTGCACATCTCTAACAAATCCGGCCCAATTTTGGCCATATCTAACTTGTTTTGGCATTTCTCTATGCCTTGTTAAGCCATCTTTGGCCATTTCTAACCCAGTTTTGCACTCTCTAACCATATTTAAGCCGGTTTTGGCAATTTCTAAACCATCTTTGCTCATCTCCATCAATTTTAAAGCCAGTTTTGGCTATTTCTAAGCCATTTTTGCCCAACTGCAACCCGTTTCAAGCCGCTGTTTTCCTTTTCTAACCCGTTTTTTGCACATCTCTAATAAATCTGGGCCCAGTTTTGGCCATATCTCGCCATGTTTGGACTTCTCTATCCCTTCTTAACCCATCTTTGGCCATTTCTAACCCACTTTAAGCTATTTTTAGCCCCCTTCAAGCCATTTTTAGCCATTTCTACCCGTTTTGCACCCCTCTAACTCTTTATAACTAGTTGCGTCCATTTCTAACCCAGTTTTGCACCTCCCTAACCCTTTTTTTTAAGCGTTTGTCGCCATCTCTAACCCAGTTTTTCACCTCTCTATCCCTCATAAAGCCATTTTTTTCCTGTTTCTAAACCGTTTTTGCCAACTTTCAAGGCATTTTAAGCCATTTTTTTCCTTCTCTAGACAATTTTGTCAATTTCTAACCAATTTCAGCCTTGTTTTTTCCTTTTCTAAACTGTTTTTTGCCCATTTCCCACCCATTTTAAGCCATTTTTGACCATTTCTAACCTATTTTTACTCACTTCTAACTCATTTTCAGACATTTTTAGCTAATTCTAGCCTTGTCTAACAAAGTTTTTTTTCCAGTTTTAATCCATTTGTGGCCACTTCTAACACGGTTTTGCACTTCTCTCATCATTCTTAAGCCGGTTTTGGCCGTTTCTAACCCAATTTTGCTCTTCTCTAACAACTTTAAAGCCAATTTTGGCTATTTCTAAACCATTTTTGCTCAATTGCAACGCGTTTCAAGCCGCTGTTTTCCTTTTCTAACCCGTTTTTTGCACATCTCTAATAAATCTGGGCCTAGTTTTGGCCATATCTTGCCCATGTTTGGACTTCTCTATCCCTTCTTAACCCATCTTTGGCCATTTCTAACCCACTTTAAGCTATTTTTAGCCCCTTCAAGCCATTTTTAGCCATTTCTACCCGTTTTGCACCCCTCTAACTCTTTATAACTAGTTGCGTCCATTTCTAACCCAGTGTTGCACCTCCCTAACCCTTTTTTTTAAGCGTTTGTCGCCATCTCTAACCCAGTTTTTCACCTCTCTATCCCTCATAAAGCCATTTTTTCCTGTTTCTAAACCGTTTTTGCCAACTTTCAAGGCATTTTAAGCCATTTTTTTCCTTCTCTAGACAATTTTGTCAATTTCTAACCAATTTCAGCCTTGTTTTTTTCCTTTTCTAAACTGTTTTTGCCCATTTCCCACCCATTTTAAGCCATTTTTGACCATTTCTAACCTATTTTTACTCACTTCTAACTCATTTTCAGACATTTTTAGCTAATTCTAGCCTTGTCTAACAAAGTTTTTTTTCCAGTTTTAAGCCATTTGTGGCCTTTTCTAACACGGTTTTGCACTTCTCTCATCATTCTTAAGCTGGTTTTGGCCGTTTCTAACCCAATTTTGCTCTTCTCTAACAACTTTAAAGCCAATTTTGGCTATTTCTAAACCATTTTTGCTCAATTGCAACCCGTTTCAAGCCGCTGTTTTCCTTTTCTAACCCGTTTTTGCACATCTCTAATAAATCTGGGCCTAGTTTTGGCCATATCTTGCCCATGTTTGGACTTCTCTATCACTTCTTAACCCATCTTTGGCCATTTCTAACACACTTTAAGCTATTTTTAGCCCCCTTCAAGCCATTTTTAGCCATTTCTACCCGTTTTGCACCCCTCTAACTCTTTATAACCATTTGCGTCCATTTCTAACCCAGTTTTGCACCTCCCTAACCCTTTTTTTTAAGCGTTTGTGGCCATCTCTAACCCAGTTTTTCACCTCTCTATCCCTCATAAAGCCATTTTTTCCTGTTTCTAAACCGTTTTTGCCAACTTTCAAGGCATTTTAAGCCATTTTTTTCCTTCTCTAGACAATTTTGTCAATTTCTAACCAATTTCAGCCTTGTTTTTTCCTTTTCTAAACTGTTTTTGCCCATTTCCCACCCATTTTAAGCCATTTTTGACCATTTCTAACCTATTTTTACTCACTTCTAACTCATTTTCAGACATTTTTAGCTAATTCTAGCCTTGTCTAACAAAGTTTTTTTCCAGTTTTAAGCCATTTGTGGCCTTTTCTAACACGGTTTTGCACTTCTCTCATCATTCTTAAGCCGGTTTTGGCCGTTTCTAACCCAATTTTGCTCTTCTCTAACAACTTTAAAGCCAATTTTGGCTATTTCTAAACCATTTTTGCTCAATTGCAACCCGTTTCAAGCCGCTGTTTTCCTTTTCTAACCCGTTTTTGCACATCTCTAACAAATCCGGCCCAATTTTGGCCATATCTAACTGGTTTTGGCATTTCTCTATGCCTTGTTAAGCCATCTTTGGCCATTTCTAACCCAGTTTTGCACTCTCTAACCATATTTAAGCCGGTTTTGGCAATTTCTAAACCATCTTTGCTCATCTCCATCAATTTTAAAGCCAGTTTTCGCTATTTCTAAGCCATTTTTGCCCAACTGCAACCCGTTTCAAGCCGCTGTTTTCCTTTTCTAACCCGTTTTTGCACATCTCTAATAAATCTGGGCCCAGTTTTGGCCATATCTCGCCCATGTTTGGACTTCTCTATCCCTTCTTAACCCATCTTTGGCCATTTCTAACCCACTTTAAGCTATTTTTAGCCCCCTTCAAGCCATTTTTAGCCATTTCTACCCGTTTTGCACCCCTCTAACTCTTTATAACTAGTTGCGTCCATTTCTAACCCAGTTTTGCACCTCCCTAACCCTTTTTTTTAAGCGTTTGTCGCCATCTCTAACCCAGTTTTTCACCTCTCTATCCCTCATAAAGCCATTTTTTCCTGTTTCTAAACCGTTTTTGCCAACTTTCAAGGCATTTTAAGCCATTTTTTTCCTTCTCTAGACAATTTTGTCAATTTCTAACCAATTTCAGCCTTGTTTTTTCCTTTTCTAAACTGTTTTTGCCCATTTCCCACCCATTTTAAGCCATTTTTGACCATTTCTAACCTATTTTTACTCACTTCTAACTCATTTTCAGACATTTTTAGCTAATTCTAGCCTTGTCTAACAAAGTTTTTTTTCCAGTTTTAAGCCATTTGTGGCCTTTTCTAACACGGTTTTGCACTTCTCTCATCATTCTTAAGCTGGTTTTGGCCGTTTCTAACCCAATTTTGCTCTTCTCTAACAACTTTAAAGCCAATTTTGGCTATTTCTAAACCATTTTGCTCAATTGCAACCCGTTTCAAGCCGCTGTTTTTCCTTTTCTAACCCGTTTTTGCACATCTCTAATAAATCTGGGCCTAGTTTTGGCCATATCTTGCCCATGTTTGGACTTCTCTATCACTTCTTAACCCATCTTTGGCCATTTCTAACACACTTTAAGCTATTTTTAGCCCCCTTCAAGCCATTTTTAGCCATTTCTACCCGTTTTGCACCCCTCTAACTCTTTATAACCATTTGCGTCCATTTCTAACCCAGTTTTGCACCTCCCTAACCCTTTTTTTTAAGCGTTTGTGGCCATCTCTAACCCAGTTTTTCACCTCTCTATCCCTCATAAAGCCATTTTTTCCTGTTTCTAAACCGTTTTTGCCAACTTTCAAGGCATTTTAAGCCATTTTTTTCCTTCTCTAGACAATTTTGTCAATTTCTAACCAATTTCAGCCTTGTTTTTTTCCTTTTCTAAACTGTTTTTGCCCATTTCCCACCCATTTTAAGCCATTTTTGACCATTTCTAACCTATTTTTACTCACTTCTAACTCATTTTCAGACATTTTTAGCTAATTCTAGCCTTGTCTAACAAAGTTTTTTTTCCAGTTTTAAGCCATTTGTGGCCTTTTCTAACACGGTTTTGCACTTCTCTCATCATTCTTAAGCCGGTTTTGGCCGTTTCTAACCCAATTTTGCTCTTCTCTAACAACTTTAAAGCCAATTTTGGCTATTTCTAAACCATTTTTGCTCAATTGCAACCCGTTTCAAGCCGCTGTTTTCCTTTTCTAACCCGTTTTTGCACATCTCTAACAAGTCCGGCCCAATTTTGGCCATATCTAACTTGTTTTGGCATTTCTCTATGCCTTGTTAAGCCATCTTTGGCCATTTCTAACCCAGTTTTGCACTCTCTAACCATATTTAAGCCGGTTTTGGCAATTTCTAAACCATCTTTGCTCATCTCCATCAATTTTAAAGCCAGTTTTGGCTATTTCTAAGCCATTTTTGCCCAACTGCAACCCGTTTCAAGCCGCTGTTTTCCTTTTCTAACCCGTTTTTTGCACATCTCTAATAAATCTGGGCCCAGTTTTGGCCATATCTCGCCCATGTTTGGACTTCTCTATCCCTTCTTAACCCATCTTTGGCCATTTCTAACCCACTTTAAGCTATTTTTAGCCCCCTTCAAGCCATTTTTAGCCATTTCTACCCGTTTTGCACCCCTCTAACTCTTTATAACTAGTTGCGTCCATTTCTAACCCAGTTTTGCACCTCCCTAACCCTTTTTTTAAGCGTTTGTCGCCATCTCTAACCCAGTTTTCACCTCTCTATCCCTCATAAAGCCATTTTTTCCTGTTTCTAAACCGTTTTTTGCCAACTTTCAAGGCATTTTAAGCCATTTTTTTCCTTCTCTAGACAATTTTGGTCAATTTCTAACCAATTTCAGCCTTGTTTTTTCCTTTTCTAAACTGTTTTTGCCCATTTCCCACCCATTTTAAGCCATTTTTGACCATTTCTAACCTATTTTTACTCACTTCTAACTCATTTTCAGACATTTTTAGCTAATTCTAGCCTTGTCTAACAAAGTTTTTTTTCCAGTTTTAATCCATTTGTGGCCACTTCTAACACGGTTTTGCACTTCTCTCATCATTCTTAAGCCGGTTTTGGCCGTTTCTAACCCAATTTTGCTCTTCTCTAACAACTTTAAAGCCAATTTTGGCTATTTCTAAACCATTTTTGCTCAATTGCAACGCGTTTCAAGCCGCTGTTTTCCTTTTCTAACCCGTTTTTGCACATCTCTAATAAATCTGGGCCTAGTTTTGGCCATATCTTGCCCATGTTTGGACTTCTCTATCCCTTCTTAACCCATCTTTGGCCATTTCTAACCCACTTTAAGCTATTTTTAGCCCCCTTCAAGCCATTTTTAGCCATTTCTACCCGTTTTGCACCCCTCTAACTCTTTATAACTAGTTGCGTCCATTTCTAACCCAGTTTTGCACCTCCCTAACCCTTTTTTTTAAGCGTTTGTCGCCATCTCTAACCCAGTTTTTCACCTCTCTATCCCTCATAAAGCCATTTTTTCCTGTTTCTAAACCGTTTTTGCCAACTTTCAAGGCATTTTAAGCCATTTTTTTCCTTCTCTAGACAATTTTGTCAATTTCTAACCAATTTCAGCCTTGTTTTTTCCTTTTCTAAACTGTTTTTGCCCATTTCCCACCCATTTTAAGCCATTTTTGACCATTTCTAACCTATTTTTACTCACTTCTAACTCATTTTCAGACATTTTTAGCTAATTCTAGCCTTGTCTAACAAAGTTTTTTTTCCAGTTTTAAGCCATTTGTGGCCTTTTCTAACACGGTTTTGCACTTCTCTCATCATTCTTAAGCCGGTTTTGGCCGTTTCTAACCCAATTTTGCTCTTCTCTAACAACTTTAAAGCCAATTTTGGCTATTTCTAAACCATTTTTGCTCAATTGCAACCCGTTTCAAGCCGCTGTTTTCCTTTTCTAACCCGTCTTTGCACATCTCTAACAAATCCGGCCCAATTTTGGCCATATCTAACTGGTTTTGGCATTTCTCTATGCCTTGTTAAGCCATCTTTGGCCATTTCTAACCCAGTTTTGCACTCTCTAACCATATTTAAGCCGGGTTTTGGCAATTTCTAAACCATCTTTGATCATCTCCATCAATTTTAAAGCCAGTTTTGGCTATTTCTAAGCCATTTTTGCCCAACTGCAACCCGTTTCAAGCCGCTGTTTTATTTTTCTAACCCGTTTTTGCACATCTCTAATAAATCTGGGCCCAGTTTTGGCCATATCTCGCCCATGTTTGGACTTCTCTATCCCTTCTTAACCCATCTTTGGCCATTTCTAACCCACTTTAAGCTATTTTTAGCCCCCTCAAGCCATTTTTAGCCATTTCTACCCGTTTTGCACCCCTCTAACTCTTTATAACTAGTTGCGTCCATTTCTAACCCAGTTTTGCACCTCCCTAACCCTTTTTTTTAAGCGTTTGTCGCCATCTCTAACCCAGTTTTTCACCTCTCTATCCCTCATAAAGCCATTTTTTCCTGTTTCTAAACCGTTTTTTTGCCAACTTTCAAGGCATTTTAAGCCATTTTTTTCCTTCTCTAGACAATTTTGTCAATTTCTAACCAATTTCAGCCTTGTTTTTTCCTTTTCTAAACTGTTTTTGCCCATTTCCCACCCATTTTAAGCCATTTTTGACCATTTCTAACCTATTTTTACTCACTTCTAACTCATTTTCAGACATTTTTAGCTAATTCTAGCCTTGTCTACAAAGTTTTTTTTCCAGTTTTAAGCCATTTGTGGCCTTTTCTAACACGGTTTTGCACTTCTCTCATCATTCTTAAGCCGGTTTTGGCCGTTTCTAACCCAATTTTGCTCTTCTCTAACAACTTTAAAGCCAATTTTGGCTATTTCTAAACCATTTTTGCTCAATTGCAACGCGTTTCAAGCCGCTGTTTTATTTTTCTAACCCGTTTTTGCACATCTCTAATAAATCTGGGCCTAGTTTTGGCCATATCTTGCCCATGTTTGGACTTCTCTATCCCTTCTTAACCCATCTTTGGCCATTTCTAACCCACTTTAAGCTATTTTTAGCCCCCTTCAAGCCATTTTTAGCCATTTCTACCCGTTTTGCACCCCTCTAACTCTTTATAACCATTTGCGTCCATTTCTAACCCAGTTTTGCACCTCCCTAACCCTTTTTTTTAAGCGTTTGTCGCCATCTCTAACCCAGTTTTTCACCTCTCTATCCCTCATAAAGCCATTTTTTCCTGTTTCTAAACCGTTTTTTGCCAACTTTCAAGGCATTTTAAGCCATTTTTTTCCTTCTCTAGACAATTTTGTCAATTTCTAACCAATGTCAGCCTTGTTTTTTCCTTTTCTAAACTGTTTTTGCCCATTTCCCACCCATTTTAAGCCATTTTTGACCATTTCTAACCTATTTTTACTCACTTCTAACTCATTTTCGGACATTTTTAGCTAATTCTAGCCTTGTCTAACAAAGTTTTTTTTCCAGTTTTAAGCCATTTGTGGCCTTTTCTAACACGGTTTTGCACTTCTCTCATCATTCTTAAGCCGGTTTTGGCCGTTTCTAACCCAATTTTGCTCTTCTCTAACAACTTTAAAGCCAATTTTGGCTATTTCTAAACCATTTTTGCTCAATTGCAACCCGTTTCAAGCCGCTGTTTTCCTTTTCTAACCCGTTTTTGCACATCTCTAACAAATCCGGCCCAATTTTGGCCATATCTAACTGGTTTTTGGCATTTCTCTATGCCTTGTTAAGCCATCTTTGGCCATTTCTAACCCAGTTTTGCACTCTCTAACCATATTTAAGCCGGTTTTGGCAATTTCTAAACCATCTTTGCTCATCTCCATCAATTTTAAAGCCAGTTTTCGCTATTTCTAAGCCATTTTTGCCCAACTGCAACCCGTTTCAAGCCGCTGTTTTATTTTTCTAACCCGTTTTTGCACATCTCTAATAAATCTGGGCCCAGTTTTGGCCATATCTCGCCCATGTTTGGACTTCTCTATCCCTTCTTAACCCATCTTTGGCCATTTCTAACCCACTTTAAGCTATTTTTTAGCCCCCTTCAAGCCATTTTTAGCCATTTCTACCCGTTTTGCACCCCTCTAACTCTTTATAACTAGTTGCGTCCATTTCTAACCCAGTTTTGCACCTCCCTAACCCTTTTTTTTAAGCGTTTGTCGCCATCTCTAACCCCGTTTTTCACCTCTCTATCCCTCATAAAGCCATTTTTTCCTGTTTCTAAACCGTTTTTGCCAACTTTCAAGGCATTTTAAGCCATTTTTTTTCCTTCTCTAGACAATTTTGTCAATTTCTAACCAATTTCAGCCTTGTTTTTTCCTTTTCTAAACTGTTTTTGGCCATTTCCCACCCATTTTAAGCCATTTTTGACCATTTCTAACCTATTTTTACTCACTTCTAACTCATTTTCAGACATTTTTAGCTAATTCTAGCCTTGTCTAACAAAGTTTTTTTTCCAGTTTTAATCCATTTGTGGCCACTTCTAACACGGTTTTGCACTTCTCTCATCATTCTTAAGCCGGTTTTGGCCGTTTCTAACCCAATTTTGCTCTTCTCTAACAACTTTAAAGCCAATTTTGGCTATTTCTAACCATTTTTGCTCAATTGCAACCCGTTTCAAGCCGCTGTTTTCCTTTTCTAACCCGTTTTTGCACATCTCTAACAAATCCGGCCCAATTTTGGCCATATCTAACTGGTTTTGGCATTTCTCTATGCCTTGTTAAGCCATCTTTGGCCATTTCTAACCCAGTTTTGCACTCTCTAACCATATTTAAGCCGGTTTTGGCAATTTCTAAACCATCTTTGCTCATCTCCATCAATTTTAAAGCCAGTTTTGGCTATTTCTAAGCCATTTTTGCCCAACTGCAACCCGTTTCAAGCCGCTGTTTTCCTTTTCTAACCCGTTTTTTGCACATCTCTAATAAATCTGGGCCCAGTTTTGGCCATATCTCGCCCATGTTTGGACTTCTCTATCCCTTCTTAACCCATCTTTGGCCATTTCTAACCCACTTTAAGCTATTTTTAGCCCCCTTCAAGCCATTTTTAGCCATTTCTACCCGTTTTGCACCCCTCTAACTCTTTATAACTAGTTGCGTCCATTTCTAACCCAGTTTTGCACCTCCCTAACCCTTTTTTTTAAGCGTTTGTCGCCATCTCTAACCCAGTTTTTCACCTCTCTATCCCTCATAAAGCCATTTTTTCCTGTTTCTAAACCGTTTTTGCCAACTTTCAAGGCATTTTAAGCCATTTTTTTTCCTTCTCTAGACAATTTTGTCAATTTCTAACCAATTTCAGCCTTGTTTTTTCCTTTTCTAAACTGTTTTTGCCCATTTCCCACCCATTTTAAGCCATTTTTGACCATTTCTAACCTATTTTTACTCACTTCTAACTCATTTTCAGACATTTTTAGCTAATTCTAGCCTTGTCTAACAAAGTTTTTTTTCCAGTTTTAATCCATTTGTGGCCACTTCTAACACGGTTTTGCACTTCTCTCATCATTCTTAAGCCGGTTTTGGCCGTTTCTAACCCAATTTTGCTCTTCTCTAACAACTTTAAAGCCAATTTTGGCTATTTCTAAACCATTTTTGCTCAATTGCAACCCGTTTCAAGCCGCTGTTTTCCTTTTCTAACCCGTTTTTGCACATCTCTAACAAATCCGGCCCAATTTTGGCCATATCTAACTGGTTTTGGCATTTCTCTATGCCTTGTTAAGCCATCTTTGGCCATTTCTAACCCAGTTTTGCACTCTCTAACCATATTTAAGCCGGTTTTGGCAATTTCTAAACCATCTTTGCTCATCTCCATCAATTTTAAAGCCAGTTTTGGCTATTTCTAAGCCATTTTTGCCCAACTGCAACCCGTTTCAAGCCGCTGTTTTCCTTTTCTAACCCGTTTTTGCACATCTCTAATAAATCTGGGCCCAGTTTTTGGCCATATCTCGCCCATGTTTGGACTTCTCTATCCCTTCTTAACCCATCTTTGGCCATTTCTAACCCACTTTAAGCTATTTTTAGCCCCCTTCAAGCCATTTTTAGCCATTTCTACCCGTTTTGCACCCCTCTAACTCTTTATAACTAGTTGCGTCCATTTCTAACCCAGTTTTGCACCTCCCTAACCCTTTTTTTTAAGCGTTTGTCGCCATCTCTAACCCAGTTTTTCACCTCTCTATCCCTCATAAAGCCATTTTTCCTGTTTCTAAACCGTTTTTGCCAACTTTCAAGGCATTTTAAGCCATTTTTTTCCTTCTCTAGACAATTTTGTCAATTTCTAACGAATTTCAGCCTTGTTTTTTCCTTTTCTAAACTGTTTTTGCCCATTTCCCACCCATTTTAAGCCATTTTTGACCATTTCTAACCTATTTTTACTCACTTCTAACTCATTTTCAGACATTTTTAGCTCTTTCTAGCCTTGTCTAACAAAGTTTTTTTTCCAGTTTTAAGCCATTTGTGGCCATTTCTAAGACGGTTTTGCACTTCTCTCATCATTCTTAAGCCGGTTTTGGCCGTTTCTAACCCAATTTTGCTCTTCTCTAACAACTTTAAAGCCAATTTTGGCTATTTCTAAACCATTTTTGCTCAATTGCAACCCGTTTCAAGCCGCTGTTTTCCTTTTCTAACCCGTTTTTGCACATCTCTAATAAATCTGGGCCTAGTTTTGGCCATATCTTGCCCATGTTTGGACTTCTCTATCACTTCTTAACCCATCTTTGGCCATTTCTAACACACTTTAAGCTATTTTTAGCCCCCTTCAAGCCATTTTTAGCCATTTCTACCCGTTTTGCACCCCTCTAACTCTTTATAACCATTTGCGTCCATTTCTAACCCAGTTTTGCACCTCCCTAACCCTTTTTTTTAAGCGTTTGTCGCCATCTCTAACCCAGTTTTTCACCTCTCTATCCCTCATAAAGCCATTTTTTTCCTGTTTCTAAACCGTTTTTGCCAACTTTCAAGGCATTTTAAGCCATTTTTTTTCCTTCTCTAGACAATTTTGTCAATTTCTAACCAATTTCAGCCTTGTTTTTTCCTTTTCTAAACTGTTTTTGCCCATTTCCCACCCATTTTAAGCCATTTTTGACCATTTCTAACCTATTTTTACTCACTTCTAACTCATTTTCAGACATTTTTAGCTAATTCTAGCCTTGTCTAACAAAGTTTTTTTTCCAGTTTTAAGCCATTTGTGGCCTTTTCTAACACGGTTTTGCACTTCTCTCATCATTCTTAAGCCGGTTTTGGCCGTTTCTAACCCAATTTTGCTCTTCTCTAACAACTTTAAAGCCAATTTTGGCTATTTCTAAACCATTTTTGCTCAATTGCAACCCGTTTCAAGCCGCTGTTTTCCTTTTCTAACCCGTCTTTGCACATCTCTAACAAATCCGGCCCAATTTTGGCCATATCTAACTGGTTTTTTGGCATTTCTCTATGCCTTGTTAAGCCATCTTTGGCCATTTCTAACCCAGTTTTGCACTCTCTAACCATATTTAAGCCGGTTTTGGCAATTTCTAAACCATCTTTGATCATCTCCATCAATTTTAAAGCCAGTTTTGGCTATTTCTAAGCCATTTTTGCCCAACTGCAACCCGTTTTCAAGCCGCTGTTTTCCTTTTCTAACCCGTTTTTGCACATCTCTAATAAATCTGGGCCCAGTTTTGGCCATATCTCGCCCATGTTTGGACTTCTCTATCCCTTCTTAACCCATCTTTGGCCATTTCTAACCCACTTTAAGCTATTTTTAGCCCCCTTCAAGCCATTTTTAGCCATTTCTACCCGTTTTGCACCCCTCTAACTCTTTATAACTAGTTGCGTCCATTTCTAACCCAGTTTTGCACCTCCCTAACCCTTTTTTTTAAGCGTTTGTCGCCATCTCTAACCCAGTTTTTCACCTCTCTATCCCTCATAAAGCCATTTTTTCCTGTTTCTAAACCGTTTTTTGCCAACTTTCAAGGCATTTTAAGCCATTTTTTTCCTTCTCTAGACAATTTTGTCAATTTCTAACCAATTTCAGCCTTGTTTTTTTCCTTTTCTAAACTGTTTTTGCCCATTTCCCACCCATTTTAAGCCATTTTTGACCATTTCTAACCTATTTTTACTCACTTCTAACTCATTATCAGACATTTTTAGCTAATTCTAGCCTTGTCTAACAAAGTTATTTTTTCCAGTTTTAATCAATTTGTGGCCACTTCTAACACGGTTTTGCACTTCTCTCATCATTCTTAAGCCGGTTTTGGCCGTTTCTAACCCAATTTTGCTCTTCTCTAACAACTTTAAAGCCAATTTTGGCTATTTCTAAACCATTTTTGCTCAATTGCAACGCGTTTCAAGCCGCTGTTTTCCTTTTCTAACCCGTTTTTGCACATCTCTAACAAATCCGGCCCAATTTTGGCCATATCTAACTGGTTTTGGCATTTCTCTATGCCTTGTTAAGCCATCTTTGGCCATTTCTAACCCAGTTTTGCACTCTCTAACCATATTTAAGCCGGTTTTGGCAATTTCTAAACCATCTTTGCTCATCTCCATCAATTTTAAAGCCGGTTTTCGCTATTTCTAAGCCATTTTTGCCCAACTGCAACCCGTTTCAAGCCGCTGTTTTCCTTTTCTAACCCGTTTTTGCACATCTCTAATAAATCTGGGCCCAGTTTTGGCCATATCTCGCCCATGTTTGGACTTCTCTATCCCTTCTTAACCCATCTTTGGCCATTTCTAACCCACTTTAAGCTATTTTTAGCCCCCTTCAAGCCATTTTAGCCATTTCTACCCGTTTTGCACCCCTCTAACTCTTTATAACTAGTTGCGTCCATTTCTAACCCAGTTTTGCACCTCTCTATCCCTCATAAAGCCATTTTTTCCTGTTTCTAAACCGTTTTTGCCAACTTTCAAGGCATTTTAAGCCATTTTTTTCCTTCTCTAGACAATTTTGTCAATTTCTAACCAATTTCAGCCTTGTTTTTTCCTTTTCTAAACTGTTTTTGCCCATTTCCCACCCATTTTAAGCCATTTTTGACCATTTCTAACCTATTTTTACTCACTTCTAACTCATTTTCAGACATTTTTAGCTAATTCTAGCCTTGTCTAACAAAGTTTTTTTTCCAGTTTTAATCCATTTGTGGCCACTTCTAACACGGTTTTGCACTTCTCTCATCATTCTTAAGCCGGTTTTGGCCGTTTCTAACCCAATTTTGCTCTTCTCTAACAACTTTAAAGCCAATTTTGGCTATTTCTAAACCATTTTTGCTCAATTGCAACGCGTTTCAAGCCGCTGTTTTCCTTTTCTAACCCGTTTTTGCACATCTCTAATAAATCTGGGCCTAGTTTTGGCCATATCTTGCCCATGTTTGGACTTCTCTATCACTTCTTAACCCATCTTTGGCCATTTTTTAACACACTTTAAGCTATTTTTAGCCCCCTTCAAGCCATTTTTAGCCATTTCTACCCGTTTTGCACCCCTCTAACTCTTTATAACCATTTGCGTCCATTTCTAACCCAGTTTTGCACCTCCCTAACCCTTTTTTTAAGCGTTTGTCGCCATCTCTAACCCAGTTTTTCACCTCTCTATCCCTCATAAAGCCATTTTTTCCTGTTTCTAAACCGTTTTTTGCCAACTTTCAAGGCATTTTAAGCCATTTTTTTCCTTCTCTAGACAATTTTGTCAATTTCTAACCAATGTCAGCCTTGTTTTTTCCTTTTCTAAACTGTTTTTGCCCATTTCCCACCCATTTTAAGCCATTTTTGACCATTTCTAACCTATTTTTACTCACTTCTAACTCATTTTCAGACATTTTTAGCTAATTCTAGCCTTGTCTAACAAAGTTTTTTTTCCAGTTTTAATCCATTTGTGGCCACTTCTAACACGGTTTTGCACTTCTCTCATCATTCTTAAGCCGGTTTTGGCCGTTTCTAACCCAATTTTGCTCTTCTCTAACAACTTTAAAGCCAATTTTGGCTATTTCTAAACCATTTTTGCTCAATTGCAACCCGTTTCAAGCCGCTGTTTTCCTTTTCTAACCCGTTTTTGCACATCTCTAACAAATCCGGCCCAATTTTGGCCATATCTAACTGGTTTTGGCATTTCTCTATGCCTTGTTAAGCCATCTTTGGCCATTTCTAACCCAGTTTTGCACTCTCTAACCATATTTAAGCCGGTTTTGGCAATTTCTAAACCATCTTTGCTCATCTCCATCAATTTTAAAAGCCGGTTTTCGCTATTTCTAAGCCATTTTTGCCCAACTGCAACCCATTTCAAGCCGCTGTTTTCCTTTTCTAACCCGTTTTTTGCACATCTCTAATAAATCTGGGCCCAGTTTTGGCCATATCTCGCCCATGTTTGGACTTCTCTATCACTTCTTAACCCATCTTTGGCCATTTCTAACCCACTTTAATCTATTTTTAGCCCCCTTCAAGCCATTTTTAGCCATTTCTACCCGTTTTGCACCCCTCTAACTCTTTATAACTAGTTGCGTCCATTTCTAACCCAGTTTTGCACCTCCCTAACCCTTTTTTTTAAGCGTTTGTCGCCATCTCTAACCCAGTTTTTCACCTCTCTATCCCTCATAAAGCCATTTTTTCCTGTTTCTAAACCGTTTTTGCCAACTTTCAAGGCATTTTAAGCCATTTTTTTCCTTCTCTAGACAATTTTGTCAATTTCTAACCAATTTCAGCCTTGTTTTTTCCTTTTCTAAACTGTTTTTGCCCATTTCCCACCCATTTTAAGCCATTTTTGACCATTTCTAACCTATTTTTACTCACTTCTAACTCATTTTCAGACATTTTTAGCTAATTCTAGCCTTGTCTAACAAAGATTTTTTTTCCAGTTTTAAGCCATTTGTGGCCTTTTCTAACACGGTTTTGCACTTCTCTCATCATTCTTAAGCCGGTTTTGGCCGTTTCTAACCCAATTTTGCTCTTCTCTAACAACTTTAAAGCCAATTTTGGCTATTTCTAAACCATTTTTGCTCAATTGCAACCCGTTTCAAGCCGCTGTTTTCCTTTTCTAACCCGTCTTTGCACATCTCTAACAAATCCGGCCCAATTTTGGCCATATCTAACTTGTTTTGGCATTTCTCTATGCCTTGTTAAGCCATCTTTGGCCATTTCTAACCCAGTTTTGCACTCTCTAACCATATTTAAGCCGGTTTTTGGCAATTTCTAAACCATCTTTGATCATCTCCATCAATTTTAAAGCCAGTTTTGGCTATTTCTAAGCCATTTTTGCCCAACTGCAACCCGTTTCAAGCCGCTGTTTTATTTTTCTAACCCGTTTTTGCACATCTCTAATAAATCTGGGCCCAGTTTTGGCCATATCTCGCCCATGTTTGGACTTCTCTATCCCTTCTTAACCCATCTTTGGCCATTTCTAACCCACTTTAAGCTATTTTTAGCCCCCTTCAAGCCATTTTTAGCCATTTCTACCCGTTTTGCACCCCTCTAACTCTTTATAACTAGTTGCGTCCATTTCTAACCCAGTTTTGCACCTCCCTAACCCTTTTTTTTAAGCGTTTGTCGCCATCTCTAACCCAGTTTTTCACCTCTCTATCCCTCATAAAGCCATTTTTTTCCTGTTTCTAAACCGTTTTTTGCCAACTTTCAAGGCATTTTAAGCCATTTTTTTCCTTCTCTAGACAATTTTGTCAATTTCTAACCAATTTCAGCCTTGTTTTTTTCCTTTTCTAAACTGTTTTTGCCCATTTCCCACCCATTTTAAGCCATTTTTGACCATTTCTAACCTATTTTTACTCACTTCTAACTCATTTTCAGACATTTTTAGCTAATTCTAGCCTTGTCTAACAAAGTTTTTTTTCCAGTTTTAAGCCATTTGTGGCCTTTTCTAACACGGTTTTGCACTTCTCTCATCATTCTTAAGCCGGTTTTGGCCGTTTCTAACCCAATTTTGCTCTTCTCTAACAACTTTAAAGCCAATTTTGGCTATTTCTAAACCATTTTTGCTCAATTGCAACGCGTTTCAAGCCGCTGTTTTCCTTTTCTAACCCGTTTTTGCACATCTCTAATAAATCTGGGCCTAGTTTTGGCCATATCTTGCCCATGTTTGGACTTCTCTATCACTTCTTAACCCATCTTTGGCCATTTCTAACACACTTTAAGCTATTTTTAGCCCCCTTCAAGCCATTTTTAGCCATTTCTACCCGTTTTGCACCCCTCTAACTCTTTATAACCATTTGCGTCCATTTCTAACCCAGTTTTGCACCTCCCTAACCCTTTTTTTAAGCGTTTGTCGCCATCTCTAACCCAGTTTTTCACCTCTCTATCCCTCATAAAGCCATTTTTTCCTGTTTCTAAACCGTTTTTGCCAACTTTCAAGGCATTTTAAGCCATTTTTTTTCCTTCTCTAGACAATTTTGTCAATTTCTAACCAATGTCAGCCTTGTTTTTTCCTTTTCTAAACTGTTTTTGCCCATTTCCCACCCATTTTAAGCCATTTTTGACCATTTCTAACCTATTTTTACTCACTTCTAACTCATTTTCAGACATTTTTAGCTAATTCTAGCCTTGTCTAACAAAGTTTTTTTTCCAGTTTTAAGCCATTTGTGGCCTTTTCTAACACGGTTTTGCACTTCTCTCATCATTCTTAAGCCGGTTTTGGCCGTTTCTAACCCAATTTTGCTCTTCTCTAACAACTTTAAAGCCAATTTTGGCTATTTCTAAACCATTTTTGCTCAATTGCAACCCGTTTCAAGCCGCTGTTTTCCTTTTCTAACCCGTTTTTGCACATCTCTAACAAATCCGGCCCAATTTTGGCCATATCTAACTGGTTTTGGCATTTCTCTATGCCTTGTTAAGCCATCTTTGGCCATTTCTAACCCAGTTTTGCACTCTCTAACCATATTTAAGCCGGTTTTGGCAATTTCTAAACCATCTTTGCTCATCTCCATCAATTTTAAAGCCGGTTTTTCGCTATTTCTAAGCCATTTTTGCCAACTGCAACCCATTTCAAGCCGCTGTTTTCCTTTTCTAACCCGTTTTTGCACATCTCTAATAAATCTGGGCCCAGTTTTGGCCATATCTCGCCCATGTTTGGACTTCTCTATCACTTCTTAACCCATCTTTGGCCATTTCTAACCCACTTTAATCTATTTTTAGCCCCCTTCAAGCCATTTTTAGCCATTTCTACCCGTTTTGCACCCCTCTAACTCTTTATAACTAGTTGCGTCCATTTCTAACCCAGTTTTGCACCTCCCTAACCCTTTTTTTTAAGCGTTTGTCGCCATCTCTAACCCAGTTTTTCACCTCTCTATCCCTCATAAAGCCATTTTTTTCCTGTTTCTAAACCGTTTTTGCCAACTTTCAAGGCATTTTAAGCCATTTTTTTCCTTCTCTAGACAATTTTGTCAATTTCTAACCAATTTCAGCCTTGTTTTTTCCTTTTCTAAACTGTTTTTGCCCATTTCCCACCCATTTTAAGCCATTTTTGACCATTTCTAACCTATTTTTACTCACTTCTAACTCATTTTCAGACATTTTTAGCTAATTCTAGCCTTGTCTAACAAAGTTTTTTTTCCAGTTTTAAGCCATTTGTGGCCTTTTCTAACACGGTTTTGCACTTCTCTCATCATTCTTAAGCCGGTTTTGGCCGTTTCTAACCCAATTTTGCTCTTCTCTAACAACTTTAAAGCCAATTTTGGCTATTTCTAAACCATTTTTGCTCAATTGCAACCCGTTTCAAGCCGCTGTTTTCCTTTTCTAACCCGTTTTTGCACATCTCTAACAAATCCGGCCCAATTTTGGCCATATCTAACTGGTTTTGGCATTTCTCTATGCCTTGTTAAGCCATCTTTGGCCATTTCTAACCCAGATTTGCACTCTCTAACCATATTTAAGCCGGTTTTGGCAATTTCTAAACCATCTTTGCTCATCTCCATCAATTTTAAAGCCGGTTTTCGCTATTTCTAAGCCATTTTTGCCCAACTGCAACCCATTTCAAGCCGCTGTTTTCCTTTTCTAACCCGTTTTTGCACATCTCTAATAAATCTGGGCCCAGTTTTGGCCATATCTCGCCCATGTTTGGACTTCTCTATCACTTCTTAACCCATCTTTGGCCATTTCTAACCCACTTTAATCTATTTTTAGCCCCCTTCAAGCCATTTTTAGCCATTTCTACCCGTTTTGCACCCCTCTAACTCTTTATAACTAGTTGCGTCCATTTCTAACCCAGTTTTGCACCTCCCTAACCCTTTTTTTTAAGCGTTTGTCGCCATCTCTAACCCAGTTTTTCACCTCTCTATCCCTCATAAAGCCATTTTTTTCCTGTTTCTAAACCGTTTTTTGCCAACTTTCAAGGCATTTTAAGCCATTTTTTTCCTTCTCTAGACAATTTTGTCAATTTCTAACCAATTTCAGCCTTGTTTTTTCCTTTTCTAAACTGTTTTTGCCCATTTCCCACCCATTTTAAGCCATTTTTGACCATTTCTAACCTATTTTTACTCACTTCTAACTCATTTTCAGACATTTTTAGCTAATTCTAGCCTTGTCTAACAAAGTTTTTTTTCCAGTTTTAAGCCATTTGTGGCCTTTTCTAACACGGTTTTGCACTTCTCTCATCATTCTTAAGCCTGTTTTGGCCGTTTCTAACCCAATTTTGCTCTTCTCTAACAACTTTAAAGCCAATTTTGGCTATTTCTAAACCATTTTTGCTCAATTGCAACCCGTTTCAAGCTGCTGTTTTCCTTTTCTAACCCGTTTTTTGCACATCTCTAACAAATCCGGCCCAATTTTGGCCATATCTAACTTGTTTTGGCATTTCTCTATGCCTTGTTAAGCCATCTTTGGCCATTTCTAACCCAGTTTTGCACTCTCTAACCATATTTAAGCCGGTTTTGGCAATTTCTAAACCATCTTTGCTCATCTCCATCAATTTTAAAGCCGGTTTTGGCTATTTCTAAGCCATTTTTGCCCAACTGCAACCCGTTTCAAGCCGCTGTTTTCCTTTTCTAACCAGTTTTTGCACATCTCTAATAAATCTGGGCCCAGTTTTGGCCATATCTCGCCCATGTTTGGACTTCTCTATCACTTCTTAACCCATCTTTGGCCATTTCTAACCCACTTTAATCTATTTTTAGCCCCCTTCAAGCCATTTTTAGCCATTTCTACCCGTTTTGCACCCCTCTAACTCTTTATAACTAGTTGCGTCCATTTCTAACCCAGTTTTGCACCTCCCTAACCCTTTTTTTTAAGCGTTTGTCGCCATCTCTAACCCAGTTTTTCACCTCTCTATCCCTCATAAAGCCATTTTTTCCTGTTTCTAAACCGTTTTTGCCAACTTTCAAGGCATTTTAAGCCATTTTTTTCCTTCTCTAGACAATTTTGTCAATTTCTAACCAATTTCAGCCTTGTTTTTTTCCTTTTCTAAACTGTTTTTGCCCATTTCCCACCCATTTTAAGCCATTTTTGACCATTTCTAACCTATTTTTACTCACTTCTAACTCATTTTCAGACATTTTTAGCTAATTCTAGCCTTGTCTAACAAAGTTTTTTTTCCAGTTTTAAGCCATTTGTGGCCTTTTCTAACACGGTTTTGCACTTCTCTCATCATTCTTAAGCCGGTTTTGGCCGTTTCTAACCCAATTTTGCTCTTCTCTAACAACTTTAAAGCCAATTTTGGCTATTTCTAAACCATTTTTGCTCAATTGCAACCCGTTTCAAGCCGCTGTTTTCCTTTTCTAACCTGTTTTTGCACATCTCTAACAAATCCGGCCCAATTTTGGCCATATCTAACTGGTTTTGGCATTTCTCTATGCCTTGTTAAGCCATCTTTGGCCATTTCTAACCCAGTTTTGCACTCTCTAACCATATTTAAGCCGGTTTTGGCAATTTCTAAACCATCTTTGCTCATCTCCATCAATTTTAAAGCCGGTTTTCGCTATTTCTAAGCCATTTTTGCCCAACTGCAACCCGTTTCAAGCCGCTGTTTTCCTTTTCTAACCCGTTTTTTGCACATCTCTAATAAATCTGGGCCCAGTTTTGGCCATATCTCGCCCATGTTTGGACTTCTCTATCCCTTCTTAACCCATCTTTGGCCATTTCTAACCCACTTTAAGCTATTTTTAGCCCCCTTCAAGCCATTTTTAGCCATTTCTACCCGTTTTGCACCCCTCTAACTCTTTATAACTAGTTGCGTCCATTTCTAACCCAGTTTTGCACCTCCCTAACCCTTTTTTTTAAGCGTTTGTCGCCATCTCTAACCCAGTTTTTCACCTCTCTATCCCTCATAAAGCCATTTTTTCCTGTTTCTAAACCGTTTTTGCCAACTTTCAAGGCATTTTAAGCCATTTTTTTCCTTCTCTAGACAATTTTGTCAATTTCTAACCAATTTCAGCCTTGTTTTTTCCTTTTCTAAACTGTTTTTTGCCCATTTCCCACCCATTTTAAGCCATTTTTGACCATTTCTAACCTATTTTTACTCACTTCTAACTCATTTTCAGACATTTTTAGCTAATTCTAGCCTTGTCTAACAAAGTTTTTTTTCCAGTTTTAAGCCATTTGTGGCCACTTCTAACACGGTTTTGCACTTCTCTCATCATTCTTAAGCCGGTTTTGGCCGTTTCTAACCCAATTTTGCTCTTCTCTAACAACTTTAAAGCCAATTTTGGCTATTTCTAAACCATTTTTGCTCAATTGCAACCCGTTTCAAGCCGCTGTTTTCCTTTTCTAACCCGTTTTTGCACATCTCTAATAAATCTGGGCCTAGTTTTGGCCATATCTCGCCCATGTTTGGACTTCTCTATCACTTCTTAACCCATCTTTGGCCATTTCTAACACACTTTAAGCTATTTTTAGCCCCCTTCAAGCCATTTTTAGCCATTTCTACCCGTTTTGCACCCCTCTAACTCTTTATAACCATTTGCGTCCATTTCTAACCCAGTTTTGCACCTCCCTAACCCTTTTTTTTAAGCGTTTGTCGCCATCTCTAACCCAGTTTTTCACCTCTCTATCCCTCATAAAGCCATTTTTTTCCTGTTTCTAAACCGTTTTTGCCAACTTTCAAGGCATTTTAAGCCATTTTTTTCCTTCTCTAGACAATTTTGTCAATTTCTAACCAATTTCAGCCTTGTTTTTTCCTTTTCTAAACTGTTTTTGCCCATTTCCCACCCATTTTAAGCCATTTTTGACCATTTCTAACCTATTTTTACTCACTTCTAACTCATTTTCAGACATTTTTAGCTAATTCTAGCCTTGTCTAACAAAGTTTTTTTTCCAGTTTTAAGCCATTTGTGGCCACTTCTAACACGGTTTTGCACTTCTCTCATCATTCTTAAGCCGGTTTTGGCCGTTTCTAACCCAATTTTGCTCTTCTCTAACAACTTTAAAGCCAATTTTGGCTATTTCTAAACCATTTTTGCTCAATTGCAACCCGTTTCAAGCCGCTGTTTTCCTTTTCTAACCCGTTTTTGCACATCTCTAATAAATCTGGGCCTAGTTTTGGCCATATCTCGCCCATGTTTGGACTTCTCTATCACTTCTTAACCCATCTTTGGCCATTTCTAACACACTTTAAGCTATTTTTAGCCCCCTTCAAGCCATTTTTAGCCATTTCTACCCGTTTTGCACCCCTCTAACTCTTTATAACCATTTGCGTCCATTTCTAACCCAGTTTTGCACCTCCCTAACCCTTTTTTTAAGCGTTTGTCGCCATCTCTAACCCAGTTTTTCACCTCTCTATCCCTCATAAAGCCATTTTTTCCTGTTTCTAAACCGTTTTTGCCAACTTTCAAGGCATTTTAAGCCATTTTTTTCCTTCTCTAGACAATTTTGTCAATTTCTAACCAATTTCAGCCTTGTTTTTTTCCTTTTCTAAACTGTTTTTGCCCATTTCCCACCCATTTTAAGCCATTTTTGACCATTTCTAACCTATTTTTACTCACTTCTAACTCATTTTCAGACATTTTTAGCTAATTCTAGCCTTGTCTAACAAAGATTTTTTTTTCCAGTTTTAAGCCATTTGTGGCCTTTTCTAACACGGTTTTGCACTTCTCTCATCATTCTTAAGCCGGTTTTGGCCGTTTCTAACCCAATTTTGCTCTTCTCTAACAACTTTAAAGCCAATTTTGGCTATTTCTAAACCATTTTTGCTCAATTGCAACCCGTTTCAAGCCGCTGTTTTCCTTTTCTAACCTGTTTTTTGCACATCTCTAACAAATCCGGCCCAATTTTGGCCATATCTAACTGGTTTTGGCATTTCTCTATGCCTTGTTAAGCCATCTTTGGCCATTTCTAACCCAGTTTTGCACTCTCTAACCATATTTAAGCCGGTTTTGGCAATTTCTAAACCATCTTTGCTCATCTCCATCAATTTTAAAGCCGGTTTTCGCTATTTCTAAGCCATTTTTGCCCAACTGCAACCCGTTTCAAGCCGCTGTTTTCCTTTTCTAACCCGTTTTTGCACATCTCTAATAAATCTGGGCCCAGTTTTGGCCATATCTCGCCCATGTTTGGACTTCTCTATCCCTTCTTAACCCATCTTTGGCCATTTCTAACCCACTTTAAGCTATTTTTAGCCCCCTTCAAGCCATTTTTAGCCATTTCTACCCGTTTTGCACCCCTCTAACTCTTTATAACTAGTTGCGTCCATTTCTAACCCAGTTTTGCACCTCCCTAACCCTTTTTTTTAAGCGTTTGTCGCCATCTCTAACCCAGTTTTTCACCTCTCTATCCCTCATAAAGCCATTTTTTCCTGTTTCTAAACCGTTTTTTGCCAACTTTCAAGGCATTTTAAGCCATTTTTTCCTTCTCTAGACAATTTTGTCAATTTCTAACCAATTTCAGCCTTGTTTTTTCCTTTTCTAAACTGTTTTTGCCCATTTCCCACCCATTTTAAGCCATTTTTGACCATTTCTAACCTATTTTTACTCACTTCTAACTCATTTTCAGACATTTTTAGCTAATTCTAGCCTTGTCTAACAAAGTTTTTTTTCCAGTTTTAAGCCATTTGTGGCCACTTCTAACACGGTTTTGCACTTCTCTCATCATTCTTAAGCCGGTTTTGGCCGTTTCTAACCCAATTTTGCTCTTCTCTAACAACTTTAAAGCCAATTTGGCTATTTCTAAACCATTTTTGCTCAATTGCAACCCGTTTCAAGCCGCTGTTTTCCTTTTCTAACCCGTTTTTGCACATCTCTAATAAATCTGGGCCTAGTTTTGGCCATATCTCGCCCATGTTTGGACTTCTCTATCACTTCTTAACCCATCTTTGGCCATTTCTAACACACTTTAAGCTATTTTTAGCCCCCTTCAAGCCATTTTTAGCCATTTCTACCCGTTTTGCACCCCTCTAACTCTTTATAACCATTTGCGTCCATTTCTAACCCAGTTTTGCACCTCCCTAACCCTTTTTTTTAAGCGTTTGTCGCCATCTCTAACCCAGTTTTTCACCTCTCTATCCCTCATAAAGCCATTTTTTTCCTGTTTCTAAACCGTTTTTTGCCAACTTTCAAGGCATTTTAAGCCATTTTTTTCCTTCTCTAGACAATTTTGTCAATTTCTAACCAATTTCAGCCTTGTTTTTTCCTTTTCTAAACTGTTTTTGCCCATTTCCCACCCATTTTAAGCCATTTTTGACCATTTCTAACCTATTTTTACTCACTTCTAACTCATTTTCAGACATTTTTAGCTAATTCTAGCCTTGTCTAACAAAGTTTTTTTTCCAGTTTTAAGCCATTTGTGGCCACTTCTAACACGGTTTTGCACTTCTCTCATCATTCTTAAGCCGGTTTTGGCCGTTTCTAACCCAATTTTGCTCTTCTCTAACAACTTTAAAGCCAATTTTGGCTATTTCTAAACCATTTTTGCTCAATTGCAACCCGTTTCAAGCCGCTGTTTTCCTTTTCTAACCCGTTTTTGCACATCTCTAATAAATCTGGGCCTAGTTTTGGCCATATCTCGCCCATGTTTGGACTTCTCTATCACTTCTTAACCCATCTTTGGCCATTTCTAACACACTTTAAGCTATTTTTAGCCCCCTTCAAGCCATTTTTAGCCATTTCTACCCGTTTTGCACCCCTCTAACTCTTTATAACCATTTGCGTCCATTTCTAACCCAGTTTTGCACCTCCCTAACCCTTTTTTTTAAGCGTTTGTCGCCATCTCTAACCCAGTTTTTTCACCTCTCTATCCCTCATAAAGCCATTTTTTCCTGTTTCTAAACCGTTTTTTTGCCAACTTTCAAGGCATTTTAAGCCATTTTTTTCCTTCTCTAGACAATTTTGTCAATTTCTAACCAATTTCAGCCTTGTTTTTTCCTTTTCTAAACTGTTTTTTGCCCATTTCCCACCCATTTTAAGCCATTTTTGACCATTTCTAACCTATTTTTACTCACTTCTAACTCATTTTCAGACATTTTTAGCTAATTCTAGCCTTGTCTAACAAAGATTTTTTTTCCAGTTTTAAGCCATTTGTGGCCTTTTCTAACACGGTTTTGCACTTCTCTCATCATTCTTAAGCCGGTTTTGGCCGTTTCTAACCCAATTTTGCTCTTCTCTAACAACTTTAAAGCCAATTTTGGCTATTTCTAAACCATTTTTGCTCAATTGCAACCCGTTTCAAGCCGCTGTTTTCCTTTTCTAACCTGTTTTTGCACATCTCTAACAAATCCGGCCCAATTTTGGCCATATCTAACTGGTTTTGGCATTTCTCTATGCCTTGTTAAGCCATCTTTGGCCATTTCTAACCCAGTTTTGCACTCTCTAACCATATTTAAGCCGGTTTTGGCAATTTCTAAACCATCTTTGCTCATCTCCATCAATTTTAAAGCCGGTTTTCGCTATTTCTAAGCCATTTTTGCCCAACTGCAACCCGTTTCAAGCCGCTGTTTTCCTTTTCTAACCCGTTTTTGCACATCTCTAATAAATCTGGGCCCAGTTTTGGCCATATCTCGCCCATGTTTGGACTTCTCTATCACTTCTTAACCCATCTTTGGCCATTTCTAACCCACTTTAAGCTATTTTTAGCCCCCTTCAAGCCATTTTTAGCCATTTCTACCCGTTTTGCACCCTCTAACTCTTTATAACTAGTTGCGTCCATTTCTAACCCAGTTTTGCACCTCCCTAACCCTTTTTTTTAAGCGTTTGTCGCCATCTCTAACCCAGTTTTTCACCTCTCTATCCCTCATAAAGCCATTTTTTTCCTGTTTCTAAACCGTTTTTTGCCAACTTTCAAGGCATTTTAAGCCATTTTTTTCCTTCTCTAGACAATTTTGTCAATTTCTAACCAATTTCAGCCTTGTTTTTTCCTTTTCTAAACTGTTTTTGCCCATTTCCCACCCATTTTAAGCCATTTTTGACCATTTCTAACCTATTTTTACTCACTTCTAACTCATTTTCAGACATTTTTAGCTAATTCTAGCCTTGTCTAACAAAGTTTTTTTTCCAGTTTTAAGCCATTTGTGGCCTTTTCTAACACGGTTTTGCACTTCTCTCATCATTCTTAAGCCGGTTTTGGCCGTTTCTAACCCAATTTTGCTCTTCTCTAACAACTTTAAAGCCAATTTTGGCTATTTCTAAACCATTTTTGCTCAATTGCAACCCGTTTCAAGCCGCTGTTTTCCTTTTCTAACCCGTTTTTGCACATCTCTAATAAATCTGGGCCTAGTTTTGGCCATATCTCGCCCATGTTTGGACTTCTCTATCACTTCTTAACCCATCTTTGGCCATTTCTAACACACTTTAAGCTATTTTTAGCCCCCTTCAAGCCATTTTTAGCCATTTCTACCCGTTTTGCACCCCTCTAACTCTTTATAACCATTTGCGTCCATTTCTAACCCAGTTTTGCACCTCCCTAACCCTTTTTTTTAAGCGTTTGTCGCCATCTCTAACCCAGTTTTTCACCTCTCTATCCCTCATAAAGCCATTTTTTTCCTGTTTCTAAACCGTTTTTTGCCAACTTTCAAGGCATTTTAAGCCATTTTTTTCCTTCTCTAGACAATTTTGTCAATTTCTAACCAATTTCAGCCTTGTTTTTTCCTTTTCTAAACTGTTTTTGCCCATTTCCCACCCATTTTAAGCCATTTTTGACCATTTCTAACCTATTTTTACTCACTTCTAACTCATTTTCAGACATTTTTAGCTAATTCTAGCCTTGTCTAACAAAGATTTTTTTTCCAGTTTTAAGCCATTTGTGGCCTTTTCTAACACGGTTTTGCACTTCTCTCATCATTCTTAAGCCGGTTTTGGCCGTTTCTAACCCAATTTTGCTCTTCTCTAACAACTTTAAAGCCAATTTTGGCTATTTCTAAACCATTTTTGCTCAATTGCAACCCGTTTCAAGCCGCTGTTTTCCTTTTCTAACCCGTTTTTGCACATCTCTAATAAATCTGGGCCTAGTTTTGGCCATATCTCGCCCATGTTTGGACTTCTCTATCACTTCTTAACCCATCTTTGGCCATTTCTAACACACTTTAAGCTATTTTTAGCCCCCTTCAAGCCATTTTTAGCCATTTCTACCCGTTTTGCACCCCTCTACACTCTTTATAACCATTTGCGTCCATTTCTAACCCAGTTTTGCACCTCCCTAACCCTTTTTTTTAAGCGTTTGTCGCCATCTCTAACCCAGTTTTTCACCTCTCTATCCCTCATAAAGCCATTTTTTTCCTGTTTCTAAACCGTTTTTTGCCAACTTTCAAGGCATTTTAAGCCATTTTTTTCCTTCTCTAGACAATTTTGTCAATTTCTAACCAATTTCAGCCTTGTTTTTTTCCTTTTCTAAACTGTTTTTTGCCCATTTCCCACCCATTTTAAGCCATTTTTGACCATTTCTAACCTATTTTTTACTCACTTCTAACTCATTTTCAGACATTTTTAGCTAATTCTAGCCTTGTCTAACAAAGTTTTTTTTCCAGTTTTAAGCCATTTGTGGCCTTTTCTAACACGGTTTTGCACTTCTCTCATCATTCTTAAGCCGGTTTTGGCCGTTTCTAACCCAATTTTGCTCTTCTCTAACAACTTTAAAGCCAATTTTGGCTATTTCTAAACCATTTTTGCTCAATTGCAACGCGTTTCAAGCCGCTGTTTTCCTTTTCTAACCCGTTTTTGCACATCTCTAACAAATCCGGCCCAATTTTGGCCATATCTAACTGGTTTTGGCATTTCTCTATGCCTTGTTAAGCCATCTTTGGCCATTTCTAACCCAGTTTTGCACTCTCTAACCATATTTAAGCCGGTTTTGGCAATTTCTAAACCATCTTTGCTCATCTCCATCAATTTTAAAGCCGGTTTTCGCTATTTCTAAGCCATTTTTGCCCAACTGCAACCCGTTTCAAGCCGCTGTTTTCCTTTTCTAACCCGTTTTTTGCACATCTCTAATAAATCTGGGCCCAGTTTTGGCCATATCTCGCCCATGTTTGGACTTCTCTATCCCTTCTTAACCCATCTTTGGCCATTTCTAACACACTTTAAGCTATTTTTAGCCCCCTTCAAGCCATTTTTAGCCATTTCTACCCGTTTTGCACCCCTCTAACTCTTTATAACCATTTGCGTCCATTTCTAACCCAGTTTTGCACCTCCCTAACCCTTTTTTTTAAGCGTTTGTCGCCATCTCTAACCCAGTTTTTCACCTCTCTATCCCTCATAAAGCCATTTTTTTCCTGTTTCTAAACCGTTTTTTGCCAACTTTCAAGGCATTTTAAGCCATTTTTTTCCTTCTCTAGACAATTTTGTCAATTTCTAACCAATTTCAGCCTTGTTTTTTTCCTTTTCTAAACTGTTTTTTGCCCATTTCCCACCCATTTTAAGCCATTTTTGACCATTTCTAACCTATTTTTACTCACTTCTAACTCATTTTCAGACATTTTTAGCTAATTCTAGCCTTGTCTAACAAAGTTTTTTTTCCAGTTTTAAGCCATTTGTGGCCTTTTCTAACACGGTTTTGCACTTCTCTCATCATTCTTAAGCCGGTTTTGGCCGTTTCTAACCCAATTTTGCTCTTCTCTAACAACTTTAAAGCCAATTTTGGCTATTTCTAAACCATTTTTGCTCAATTGCAACCCGTTTCAAGCCGCTGTTTTCCTTTTCTAACCCGTTTTTTGCACATCTCTAACAAATCCGGCCCAATTTTGGCCATATCTAACTGGTTTTGGCATTTCTCTATGCCTTGTTAAGCCATCTTTGGCCATTTCTAACCCAGTTTTGCACTCTCTAACCATATTTAAGCCGGTTTTGGCAATTTCTAAACCATCTTTGCTCATCTCCATCAATTTTAAAGCCGGTTTTCGCTATTTCTAAGCCATTTTTGCCCAACTGCAACCCGTTTCAAGCCGCTGTTTTCCTTTTCTAACCCGTTTTTTGCACATCTCTAATAAATCTGGGCCCAGTTTTGGCCATATCTCGCCCATGTTTGGACTTCTCTATCACTTCTTAACCCATCTTTGGCCATTTCTAACCCACTTTAAGCTATTTTTAGCCCCCTTCAAGCCATTTTTAGCCATTTCTACCCGTTTTGCACCCTCTAACTCTTTATAACTAGTTGCGTCCATTTCTAACCCAGTTTTGCACCTCCCTAACCCTTTTTTTTAAGCGTTTGTCGCCATCTCTAACCCAGTTTTTCACCTCTCTATCCCTCATAAAGCCATTTTTTCCTGTTTCTAAACCGTTTTTGCCAACTTTCAAGGCATTTTAAGCCATTTTTTTCTTTCTCTAGACAATTTTGTCAATTTCTAACCAATGTCAGCCTTGTTTTTTCCTTTTCTAAACTGTTTTTGCCCATTTCCCACCCATTTTAAGCCATTTTTGACCATTTCTAACCTATTTTTACTCACTTCTAACTCATTTTCAGACATTTTTAGCTAATTCTAGCCTTGTCTAACAAAGTTTTTTTTCCAGTTTTAAGCCATTTGTGGCCTTTTCTAACACGGTTTTGCACTTCTCTCATCATTCTTAAGCCGGTTTTGGCCGTTTCTAACCCAATTTTGCTCTTCTCTAAGAACTTTAAAGCCAATTTTGGCTATTTCTAAACCATTTTTGCTCAATTGCAACCCGTTTCAAGCCGCTGTTTTCCTTTTCTAACCCGTTTTTGCACATCTCTAATAAATCTGGGCCTAGTTTTGGCCATATCTCGCCCATGTTTGGACTTCTCTATCACTTCTTAACCCATCTTTGGCCATTTCTAACACACTTTAAGCTATTTTTAGCCCCCTTCAAGCCATTTTTAGCCATTTCTACCCGTTTTGCACCCCTCTAACTCTTTATAACCATTTGCGTCCATTTCTAACCCAGTTTTGCACCTCCCTAACCCTTTTTTTTAAGCGTTTGTCGCCATCTCTAACCCAGTTTTTCACCTCTCTATCCCTCATAAAGCCATTTTTTTCCTGTTTCTAAACCGTTTTTTGCCAACTTTCAAGGCATTTTAAGCCATATTTTTCCTTCTCTAGACAATTTTGTCAATTTCTAACCAATTTCAGCCTTGTTTTTTCCTTTTCTAAACTGTTTTTGCCCATTTCCCACCCATTTTAAGCCATTTTTGACCATTTCTAACCTATTTTTACTCACTTCTAACTCATTTTCAGACATTTTTAGCTAATTCTAGCCTTGTCTAACAAAGTTTTTTTCCAGTTTTAAGCCATTTGTGGCCACTTCTAACACGGTTTTGCACTTCTCTCATCATTCTTAAGCCGGTTTTGGCCGTTTCTAACCCAATTTTGCTCTTCTCTAACAACTTTAAAGCCAATTTTGGCTATTTCTAAACTATTTTTGCTCAATTGCAACGCGTTTCAAGCCGCTGTTTTCCTTTTCTAACCCGTTTTTGCACATCTCTAACAAATCCGGCCCAATTTTGGCCATATCTAACTGGTTTTGGCATTTCTCTATGCCTTGTTAAGCCATCTTTGGCCATTTCTAACCCAGTTTTGCACTCTCTAACCATATTTAAGCCGGTTTTGGCAATTTCTAAACCATCTTTGCTCATCTCCATCAATTTTAAAGCCGGTTTTCGCTATTTCTAAGCCATTTTTGCCCAACTGCAACCCGTTTCAAGCCGCTGTTTTATTTTTCTAACCCGTTTTTGCACATCTCTAATAAATCTGGGCCCACTTTTGGCCATATCTCGCCCATGTTTGGACTTCTCTATCCCTTCTTAACCCATCTTTGGCCATTTCTAACCCACTTTAAGCTATTTTTAGCCCCCTTCAAGCCATTTTTAGCCATTTCTACCCGTTTTGCACTCTCTAACTCTTTATAACTAGTTGCGTCCATTTCTAACCCAGTTTTGCACCTCCCTAACCCTTTTTTTTAAGCGTTTGTCGCCATCTCTAACCCAGTTTTTCACCTCTCTATCCCTCATAAAGCCATTTTTTTCCTGTTTCTAAACCGTTTTTGCCAACTTTCAAGGCATTTTAAGCCATTTTTTTCCTTCTCTAGACAATTTTGTCAATTTCTAACCAATTTCAGCCTTGTTTTTTTCCTTTTCTAAACTGTTTTTGCCCATTTCCCACCCATTTTAAGCCATTTTTGACCATTTCTAACCTATTTTTACTCACTTCTAACTCATTTTCAGACATTTTTAGCTAATTCTAGCCTTGTCTAACAAAGTTTTTTTTCCAGTTTTAATCCATTTGTGGCCACTTCTAACACGGTTTTGCACTTCTCTCATCATTCTTAAGACGGTTTTGGCCGTTTCTAACCCAATTTTGCTCTTCTCTAACAACTTTAAAGCCAATTTTGGCTATTTCTAAACCATTTTTGCTCAATTGCAACCCGTTTCAAGCCGCTGTTTTCCTTTTCTAACCCGTTTTTGCACATCTCTAATAAATCTGGGCCCAGTTTTGGCCATATCTCGCCCATGTTTGGACTTCTCTATCACTTCTTAACCCATCTTTGGCCATTTCTAACACACTTTAAGCTATTTTTAGCCCCCTTCAAGCCATTTTTAGCCATTTCTACCCGTTTTGCACCCCTCTAACTCTTTATAACCATTTGCGTCCATTTCTAACCCAGTTTTGCACCTCCCTAACCCTTTTTTTTAAGCGTTTGTCGCCATCTCTAACCCAGTTTTTCACCTCTCTATCCCTCATAAAGCCATTTTTTTCCTGTTTCTAAACCGTTTTTGCCAACTTTCAAGGCATTTTAAGCCATTTTTTTCCTTCTCTAGACAATTTTGTCAATTTCTAACCAATTTCAGCCTTGTTTTTTTCCTTTTCTAAACTGTTTTTGCCCATTTCCCACCCATTTTAAGCCATTTTTGACCATTTCTAACCTATTTTTACTCACTTCTAACTCATTTTCAGACATTTTTAGCTAATTCTAGCCTTGTCTAACAAAGTTTTTTTTCCAGTTTTAAGCCATTTGTGGCCACTTCTAACACGGTTTTGCACTTCTCTCATCATTCTTAAGCCGGTTTTGGCCGTTTCTAACCCAATTTTGCTCTTCTCTAACAACTTTAAAGCCAATTTTGGCTATTTCTAAACCATTTTTGCTCAATTGCAACCCGTTTCAAGCCGCTGTTTTCCTTTTCTAACCCGTTTTTGCACATCTCTAATAAATCTGGGCCCAGTTTTGGCCATATCTCGCCCATGTTTGGACTTCTCTATCACTTCTTAACCCATCTTTGGCCATTTCTAACACACTTTAAGCTATTTTTAGCCCCCTTCAAGCCATTTTTAGCCATTTCTACCCGTTTTGCACCCCTCTAACTCTTTATAACCATTTGCGTCCATTTCTAACCCAGTTTTGCACCTCCCTAACCCTTTTTTTTAAGCGTTTGTCGCCATCTCTAACCCAGTTTTTCACCTCTCTATCCCTCATAAAGCCATTTTTTCCTGTTTCTAAACCGTTTTTGCCAACTTTCAAGGCATTTTAAGCCATATTTTTCCTTCTCTAGACAATTTTGTCAATTTCTAACCAATTTCAGCCTTGTTTTTTTCCTTTTCTAAACTGTTTTTGCCCATTTCCCACCCATTTTAAGCCATTTTTGACCATTTCTAACCTATTTTTACTCACTTCTAACTCATTTTCAGACATTTTTAGCTAATTCTAGCCTTGTCTAACAAAGTTTTTTTTCCAGTTTTAAGCCATTTGTGGCCTTTTCTAACACGGTTTTGCACTTCTCTCATCATTCTTAAGCCGGTTTTGGCCGTTTCTAACCCAATTTTGCTCTTCTCTAACAACTTTAAAGCCAATTTTGGCTATTTCTAAACCATTTTTGCTCAATTGCAACCCGTTTCAAGCCGCTGTTTTCCTTTTCTAACCCGTTTTTGCACATCTCTAACAAATCCGGCCCAATTTTGGCCATATCTAACTGGTTTTGGCATTTCTCTATGCCTTGTTAAGCCATCTTTGGCCATTTCTAACCCAGTTTTGCACTCTCTAACCATATTTAAGCCGGTTTTTGGCAATTTCTAAACCATCTTTGCTCATCTCCATCAATTTTAAAGCCGGTTTTCGCTATTTCTAAGCCATTTTTGCCCAACTGCAACCCGTTTCAAGCCGCTGTTTTCCTTTTCTAACCCGTTTTTTGCACATCTCTAATAAATCTGGGCCCACTTTTGGCCATATCTCGCCCATGTTTGGACTTCTCTATCCCTTCTTACCCATCTTTGGCCATTTCTAACACACTTTAAGCTATTTTTAGCCCCCTTCAAGCCATTTTTAGCCATTTCTACCCGTTTTGCACCCCTCTAACTCTTTATAACTAGTTGCGTCCATTTCTAACCCAGTTTTGCACCTCCCTAACCCTTTTTTTTAAGCGTTTGTCGCCATCTCTAACCCAGTTTTTCACCTCTCTATCCCTCATAAAGCCATTTTTTTCCTGTTTCTAAACCGTTTTTGCCAACTTTCAAGGCATTTTAAGACATTTTTTTCCTTCTCTAGACAATTTTGTCAATTTCTAACCAATTTCAGCCTTGTTTTTTCCTTTTCTAAACTGTTTTTGCCCATTTCCCACCCATTTTAAGCCATTTTTGACCATTTCTAACCTATTTTTACTCACTTCTAACTCATTTTCAGACATTTTTAGCTAATTCTAGCCTTGTCTAACAAAGTTTTTTTTCCAGTTTTAAGCCATTTGTGGCCTTTTCTAACACGGTTTTGCACTTCTCTCATCATTCTTAAGCCGGTTTTGGCCGTTTCTAACCCAATTTTGCTCTTCTCTAACAACTTTAAAGCCAATTTTGGCTATTTCTAAACTATTTTTGCTCAATTGCAACCCGTTTCAAGCCGCTGTTTTCCTTTTCTAACCCGTTTTTTGCACATCTCTAACAAATCCGGCCCAATTTTGGCCATATCTAACTGGTTTTGGCATTTCTCTATGCCTTGTTAAGCCATCTTTGGCCATTTCTAACCCAGTTTTGCACTCTCTAACCATATTTAAGCCGGTTTTGGCAATTTCTAAACCATCTTTGCTCATCTCCATCAATTTTAAAGCCGGTTTTCGCTATTTCTAAGCCATTTTTGCCCAACTGCAACCCGTTTCAAGCCGCTGTTTTCCTTTTCTAACCCGTTTTTGCACATCTCTAATAAATCTGGGCCCAGTTTTGGCCATATCTCGCCCATGTTTGGACTTCTCTATCCCTTCTTAACCCATCTTTGGCCATTTCTAACCCACTTTAAGCTATTTTTAGCCCCCTTCAAGCCATTTTTAGCCATTTCTACCCGTTTTGCACCCCTCTAACTCTTTATAACTAGTTGCGTCCATTTCTAACCCAGTTTTGCACCTCCCTAACCCTTTTTTTTAAGCGTTTGTCGCCATCTCTAACCCAGTTTTTCACCTCTCTATCCCTCATAAAGCCATTTTTTCCTGTTTCTAAACCGTTTTTTGCCAACTTTCAAGGCATTTTAAGCCATTTTTTTCCTTCTCTAGACAATTTTGTCAATTTCTAACCAATTTCAGCCTTGTTTTTTTCCTTTTCTAAACTGTTTTTTGCCCATTTCCCACCCATTTTAAGCCATTTTTGACCATTTCTAACCTATTTTTACTCACTTCTAACTCATTTTCAGACATTTTTAGCTAATTCTAGCCTTGTCTAACAAAGTTTTTTTTTCCAGTTTTAATCCATTTGTGGCCACTTCTAACACGGTTTTGCACTTCTCTCATCATTCTTAAGACGGTTTTGGCCGTTTCTAACCCAATTTTGCTCTTCTCTAACAACTTTAAAGCCAATTTTGGCTATTTCTAAACCATTTTTGCTCAATTGCAACCCGTTTCAAGCCGCTGTTTTCCTTTTCTAACCCGTTTTTTGCACATCTCTAATAAATCTGGGCCTAGTTTTGGCCATATCTCGCCCATGTTTGGACTTCTCTATCACTTCTTAACCCATCTTTGGCCATTTCTAACACACTTTAAGCTATTTTTAGCCCCCTTCAAGCCATTTTTAGCCATTTCTACCGGTTTTGCACCCCTCTAACTCTTTATAACCATTTGCGTCCATTTCTAACCCAGTTTTGCACCTCCCTAACCCTTTTTTTTAAGCGTTTGTCGCCATCTCTAACCCAGTTTTTCACCTCTCTATCCCTCATAAAGCCATTTTTTTCCTGTTTCTAAACCGTTTTTGCCAACTTTCAAGGCATTTTAAGCCATATTTTTCCTTCTCTAGACAATTTTGTCAATTTCTAACCAATTTCAGCCTTGTTTTTTCCTTTTCTAAACTGTTTTTGCCCATTTCCCACCCATTTTAAGCCATTTTTGACCATTTCTAACCTATTTTTACTCACTTCTAACTCATTTTCAGACATTTTTAGCTAATTCTAGCCTTGTCTAACAAAGTTTTTTTTTCCAGTTTTAAGCCATTTGTGGCCTTTTCTAACACGGTTTTGCACTTCTCTCATCATTCTTAAGCCGGTTTTGGCCGTTTCTAACCCAATTTTGCTCTTCTCTAACAACTTTAAAGCCAATTTTGGCTATTTCTAAACCATTTTTGCTCAATTGCAACCCGTTTCAAGCCGCTGTTTTCCTTTTCTAACCCGTTTTTTGCACATCTCTAACAAATCCGGCCCAATTTTGGCCATATCTAACTGGTTTTGGCATTTCTCTATGCCTTGTTAAGCCATCTTTGGCCATTTCTAACCCAGTTTTGCACTCTCTAACCATATTTAAGCCGGTTTTGGCAATTTCTAAACCATCTTTGCTCATCTCCATCAATTTTAAAGCCGGTTTTCGCTATTTCTAAGCCATTTTTGCCCAACTGCAACCCGTTTCAAGCCGCTGTTTTCCTTTTCTAACCCGTTTTTGCACATCTCTAATAAATCTGGGCCCACTTTTGGCCATATCTCGCCCATGTTTGGACTTCTCTATCCCTTCTTAACCCATCTTTGGCCATTTCTAACCCACTTTAAGCTATTTTTAGCCCCCTTCAAGCCATTTTTAGCCATTTCTACCCGTTTTGCACCCCTCTAACTCTTTATAACTAGTTGCGTCCATTTCTAACCCAGTTTTGCACCTCCCTAACCCTTTTTTTTAAGCGTTTGTCGCCATCTCTAACCCAGTTTTTCACCTCTCTATCCCTCATAAAGCCATTTTTTTCCTGTTTCTAAACCGTTTTTTGCCAACTTTCAAGGCATTTTAAGCCATTTTTTTTCCTTCTCTAGACAATTTTGTCAATTTCTAACCAATTTCAGCCTTGTTTTTTTCCTTTTCTAAACTGTTTTTGCCCATTTCCCACCCATTTTAAGCCATTTTTGACCATTTCTAACCTATTTTTACTCACTTCTAACTCATTTTCAGACATTTTTAGCTAATTCTAGCCTTGTCTAACAAAGTTTTTTTTCCAGTTTTAATCCATTTGTGGCCACTTCTAACACGGTTTTGCACTTCTCTCATCATTCTTAAGACGGTTTTGGCCGTTTCTAACCCAATTTTGCTCTTCTCTAACAACTTTAAAGCCAATTTTGGCTATTTCTAAACCATTTTTGCTCAATTGCAACCCGTTTCAAGCCGCTGTTTTCCTTTTCTAACCCGTTTTTGCACATCTCTAATAAATCTGGGCCTAGTTTTGGCCATATCTCGCCCATGTTTGGACTTCTCTATCACTTCTTAACCCATCTTTGGCCATTTCTAACACACTTTAAGCTATTTTTAGCCCCCTTCAAGCCATTTTTTAGCCATTTCTACCGGTTTTGCACCCCTCTAACTCTTTATAACCATTTGCGTCCATTTCTAACCCAGTTTTGCACCTCCCTAACCCTTTTTTTTAAGCGTTTGTCGCCATCTCTAACCCAGTTTTTCACCTCTCTATCCCTCATAAAGCCATTTTTTCCTGTTTCTAAACCGTTTTTTGCCAACTTTCAAGGCATTTTAAGCCATTTTTTTCCTTCTCTAGACAATTTTGTCAATTTCTAACCAATTTCAGCCTTGTTTTTTTCCTTTTCTAAACTGTTTTTGCCCATTTCCCACCCATTTTAAGCCATTTTTGACCATTTCTAACCTATTTTTACTCACTTCTAACTCATTTTCAGACATTTTTAGCTAATTCTAGCCTTGTCTAACAAAGTTTTTTTTCCAGTTTTAAGCCATTTGTGGCCTTTTCTAACACGGTTTTGCACTTCTCTCATCATTCTTAAGCCGGTTTTGGCCGTTTCTAACCCAATTTTGCTCTTCTCTAACAACTTTAAAGCCAATTTTGGCTATTTCTAAACCATTTTTGCTCAATTGCAACCCGTTTCAAGCCGCTGTTTTCCTTTTCTAACCCGTTTTTGCACATCTCTAACAAATCCGGCCCAATTTTGGCCATATCTAACTTGTTTTGGCATTTCTCTATGCCTTGTTAAGCCATCTTTGGCCATTTCTAACCCAGTTTTGCACTCTCTAACCATATTTAAGCCGGTTTTGGCAATTTCTAAACCATCTTTGCTCATCTCCATCAATTTTAAAAGCCGGTTTTGGCTATTTCTAAGCCATTTTTGCCCAACTGCAACCCGTTTCAAGCCGCTGTTTTCCTTTTCTAACCCGTTTTTGCACATCTCTAATAAATCTGGGCCCAGTTTTGGCCATATCTCGCCCATGTTTGGACTTCTCTATCACTTCTTAACCCATCTTTGGCCATTTCTAACCCACTTTAAGCTATTTTTAGCCCCCTTCAAGCCATTTTTAGCCATTTCTACCCGTTTTGCACCCCTCTAACTCTTTATAACTAGTTGCGTCCATTTCTAACCCAGTTTTGCACCTCCCTAACCCTTTTTTTTAAGCGTTTGTCGCCATCTCTAACCCAGTTTTTCACCTCTCTATCCCTCATAAAGCCATTTTTTCCTGTTTCTAAACCGTTTTTGCCAACTTTCAAGGCATTTTAAGCCATTTTTTTCCTTCTCTAGACAATTTTGTCAATTTCTAACCAATTTCAGCCTTGTTTTTTTCCTTTTCTAAACTGTTTTTGGCCATTTCCCACCCATTTTAAGCCATTTTTGACCATTTCTAACCTATTTTTACTCACTTCTAACTCATTTTCAGACATTTTTAGCTAATTCTAGCCTTGTCTAACAAAGTTTTTTTTCCAGTTTTAAGCCATTTGTGGCCACTTCTAACACGGTTTTGCACTTCTCTCATCATTCTTAAGCCGGTTTTGGCCGTTTCTAACCCAATTTTGCTCTTCTCTAACAACTTTAAAGCCAATTTTGGCTATTTCTAAACCATTTTTGCTCAATTGCAACGCGTTTCAAGCCGCTGTTTTCCTTTTCTAACCCGTTTTTGCACATCTCTAATAAATCTGGGCCTAGTTTTGACCATATCTTGCCCATGTTTGGACTTCTCTATCACTTCTTAACCCATCTTTGGCCATTTCTAACACACTTTAAGCTATTTTTAGCCCCCTTCAAGCCATTTTTAGCCATTTCTACCCGTTTTGCACCCCTCTAACTCTTTATAACCATTTGCGTCCATTTCTAACCCAGTTTTGCACCTCCCTAACCCTTTTTTTTAAGCGTTTGTCGCCATCTCTAACCCAGTTTTTCACCTCTCTATCCCTCATAAAGCCATTTTTTTCCTGTTTCTAAACCGTTTTTGCCAACTTTCAAGGCATTTTAAGCCATTTTTTTTCCTTCTCTAGACAATTTTGTCAATTTCTAACCAATTTCAGCCTTGTTTTTTTCCTTTTCTAAACTGTTTTTGCCCATTTCCCACCCATTTTAAGCCATTTTTGACCATTTCTAACCTATTTTTACTCACTTCTAACTCATTTTCAGACATTTTTAGCTAATTCTAGCCTTGTCTAACAAAGTTTTTTTTCCAGTTTTAAGCCATTTGTGGCCTTTTCTAACACGGTTTTGCACTTCTCTCATCATTCTTAAGCCGGTTTTGGCCGTTTCTAACCCAATTTTGCTCTTCTCTAACAACTTTAAAGCCAATTTTGGCTATTTCTAAACCATTTTTGCTCAATTGCAACCCGTTTCAAGCCGCTGTTTTCCTTTTCTAACCCGTTTTTGCACATCTCTAACAAATCCGGCCCAATTTTGGCCATATCTAACTGGTTTTGGCATTTCTCTATGCCTTGTTAAGCCATCTTTGGCCATTTCTAACCCAGTTTTGCACTCTCTAACCATATTTAAGCCGGTTTTGGCAATTTCTAAACCATCTTTGCTCATCTCCATCAATTTTAAAGCCGGTTTTGGCTATTTCTAAGCCATTTTTGCCCAACTGCAACCCGTTTCAAGCCGCTGTTTTCCTTTTCTAACCCGTTTTTGCACATCTCTAATAAATCTGGGCCCAGTTTTGACCATATCTTGCCCATGTTTGGACTTCTCTATCACTTCTTAACCCATCTTTGGCCATTTCTAACACACTTTAAGCTATTTTTAGCCCCCTTCAAGCCATTTTTAGCCATTTCTACCCGTTTTGCACCCCTCTAACTCTTTATAACCATTTGCGTCCATTTCTAACCCAGTTTTGCACCTCCCTAACCCTTTTTTTTAAGCGTTTGTCTCCATCTCTAACCCAGTTTTTCACCTCTCTATCCCTCATAAAGCCATTTTTTCCTGTTTCTAAACCGTTTTTGCCAACTTTCAAGGCATTTTAAGCCATTTTTTTCCTTCTCTAGACAATTTTGTCAATTTCTAACCAATTTCAGCCTTGTTTTTTTCCTTTTCTAAACTGTTTTTGCCCATTTCCCACCCATTTTAAGCCATTTTTGACCATTTCTAACCTATTTTTACTCACTTCTAACTCATTTTCAGACATTTTTAGCTAATTCTAGCCTTGTCTAACAAAGTTTTTTTTCCAGTTTTAAGCCATTTGTGGCCTTTTCTAACACGGTTTTGCACTTCTCTCATCATTCTTAAGCCGGTTTTGGCCGTTTCTAACCCAATTTTGCTCTTCTCTAACAACTTTAAAGCCAATTTTGGCTATTTCTAAACCATTTTTGCTCAATTGCAACCCGTTTCAAGCCGCTGTTTTCCTTTTCTAACCCGTTTTTGCACATCTCTAACAAATCCGGCCCAATTTTGGCCATATCTAACTGGTTTTGGCATTTCTCTATGCCTTGTTAAGCCATCTTTGGCCATTTCTAACCCAGTTTTGCACTCTCTAACCATATTTAAGCCGGTTTTGGCAATTTCTAAACCATCTTTGCTCATCTCCATCAATTTTAAAGCCGGTTTTGGCTATTTCTAAGCCATTTTTGCCCAACTGCAACCCGTTTCAAGCCGCTGTTTTCCTTTTCTAACCCGTTTTTGCACATCTCTAATAAATCTGGGCCCAGTTTTGGCCATATCTCGCCCATGTTTGGACTTCTCTATCACTTCTTAACCCATCTTTGGCCATTTCTAACCCACTTTAAGCTATTTTTAGCCCCCTTCAAGCCATTTTTAGCCATTTCTACCCGTTTTGCACCCCTCTAACTCTTTATAACTAGTTGCGTCCATTTCTAACCCAGTTTTGCACCTCCCTAACCCTTTTTTTTAAGCGTTTGTCGCCATCTCTAACCCAGTTTTTCACCTCTCTATCCCTCATAAAGCCATTTTTTCCTGTTTCTAAACCTTTTTTGCCAACTTTCAAGGCATTTTAAGCCATTTTTTTCCTTCTCTAGACAATTTTGTCAATTTCTAACCAATTTCAGCCTTGTTTTTTCCTTTTCTAAACTGTTTTTGCCCATTTCCCACCCATTTTAAGCCATTTTTGACCATTTCTAACCTATTTTTACTCACTTCTAACTCATTTTCAGACATTTTTAGCTAATTCTAGCCTTGTCTAACAAAGTTTTTTTTCCAGTTTTAAGCCATTTGTGGCCTTTTCTAACACGGTTTTGCACTTCTCTCATCATTCTTAAGCCGGTTTTGGCCGTTTCTAACCCAATTTTGCTCTTCTCTAACAACTTTAAAGCCAATTTTGGCTATTTCTAAACCATTTTTGCTCAATTGCAACCCGTTTCAAGCCGCTGTTTTCCTTTTCTAACCCGTTTTTGCACATCTCTAACAAATCCGGCCCAATTTTGGCCATATCTAACTGGTTTTGGCATTTCTCTATGCCTTGTTAAGCCATCTTTGGCCATTTCTAACCCAGTTTTGCACTCTCTAACCATATTTAAGCCGGTTTTGGCAATTTCTAAACCATCTTTGATCATCTCCATCAATTTTAAAGCCAGTTTTGGCTATTTCTAAGCCATTTTTGCCCAACTGCAACCCGTTTCAAGCCGCTGTTTTATTTTTCTAACCCGTTTTTTGCACATCTCTAATAAATCTGGGCCCAGTTTTGGCCATATCTCGCCCATGTTTGGACTTCTCTATCACTTCTTAACCCATCTTTGGCCATTTCTAACCCACTTTAATCTATTTTTAGCCCCCTTCAAGCCATTTTTAGCCATTTCTACCCGTTTTGCACCCGTCTAACTCTTTATAACTAGTTGCGTCCATTTCTAACCCAGTTTTGCACCTCCCTAACCCTTTTTTTTAAGCGTTTGTCGCCATCTCTAACCCAGTTTTTCACCTCTCTATCCCTCATAAAGCCATTTTTTCCTGTTTCTAAACCGTTTTTGCCAACTTTCAAGGCATTTTAAGCCATTTTTTTTCCTTCTCTAGACAATTTTGTCAATTTCTAACCAATGTCAGCCTTGTTTTTTCCTTTTCTAAACTGTTTTTTGCCCATTTCCCACCCATTTTAAGCCATTTTTGACCATTTCTAACCTATTTTTACTCACTTCTAACTCATTTTCAGACATTTTTAGCTAATTCTAGCCTTGTCTAACAAAGTTTTTTTTTCCAGTTTTAAGCCATTTGTGGCCTTTTCTAACACGGTTTTGCACTTCTCTCATCATTCTTAAGCCGGTTTTGGCCGTTTCTAACCCAATTTTGCTCTTCTCTAACAACTTTAAAGCCAATTTTGGCTATTTCTAAACCATTTTTGCTCAATTGCAACCCGTTTCAAGCCGCTGTTTTCCTTTTCTAACCCGTTTTTGCACATCTCTAACAAATCCGGCCCAATTTTGGCCATATCTAACTGGTTTTGGCATTTCTCTATGCCTTGTTAAGCCATCTTTGGCCATTTCTAACCCAGTTTTGCACTCTCTAACCATATTTAAGCCGGTTTTGGCAATTTCTAAACCATCTTTGATCATCTCCATCAATTTTAAAGCCAGTTTTGGCTATTTCTAAGCCATTTTTGCCCAACTGCAACCCGTTTCAAGCCGCTGTTTTATTTTTCTAACCCGTTTTTGCACATCTCTAATACATCTGGACCCAGTTTTGGCCATATCTCGCCCATGTTTGGACTTCTCTATCCCTTCTTAACCCATCTTTGGCCATTTCTAACCCACTTTAAGCTATTTTTAGCCCCCTTCAAGCCATTTTTAGCCATTTCTACCCGTTTTGCACCCCTCTAACTCTTTATAACTAGTTGCGTCCATTTCTAACCCAGTTTTGCACCTCCCTAACCCTTTTTTTTAAGCGTTTGTCGCCATCTCTAACCCAGTTTTTCACCTCTCTATCCCTCATAAAGCCATTTTTTCCTGTTTCTAAACCGTTTTTGCCAACTTTCAAGGCATTTTAAGCCATTTTTTTCCTTCTCTAGACAATTTTGTCAATTTCTAACCAATTTCAGCCTTGTTTTTTCCTTTTCTAAACTGTTTTTGCCAATTTCCCACCCATTTTAAGCCATTTTTGACCAATTCTAACCTATTTTTACTCACTTCTAACTCATTTTCAGACATTTTTAGCTAATTCTAGCCTTGTCTAACAAAGTTTTTTTTCCAGTTTTAAGCCATTTGTGGCCTTTTCTAACACGGTTTTGCACTTCTCTCATCATTCTTAAGACGGTTTTGGCTGTTTCTAACCCAATTTTGCTCTTCTCTAACAACTTTAAAGCCAATTTTGGCTATTTCTAAACCATTTTTGCTCAATTGCAACCCGTTTCAAGCCGCTGTTTTCCTTTTCTAACCCGTTTTTGCACATCTCTAACAAATCCGGCCCAATTTTGGCCATATCTAACTGGTTTTGGCATTTCTCTATGCCTTGTTAAGCCATCTTTGGCCATTTCTAACCCAGTTTTGCACTCTCTAACCATATTTAAGCCGGTTTTGGCAATTTCTAAACCATCTTTGCTCATCTCCATCAATTTTAAAGCCGGTTTTTCGCTATTTCTAAGCCATTTTTGCCCAACTGCAACCCGTTTCAAGCCGCTGTTTTCCTTTTCTAACCCGTTTTTTGCACATCTCTAATAAATCTGGGCCCAGTTTTGGCCATATCTCGCCCATGTTTGGACTTCTCTATCCCTTCTTAACCCATCTTTGGCCATTTCTAACCCACTTTAAGCTATTTTTAGCCCCCTTCAAGCCATTTTTAGCCATTTCTACCCGTTTTGCACCCCTCTAACTCTTTATAACTAGTTGCGTCCATTTCTAACCCAGTTTTGCACCTCCCTAACCCTTTTTTTTAAGCGTTTGTCGCCATCTCTAACCCAGTTTTTCACCTCTCTATCCCTCATAAAGCCATTTTTTCCTGTTTCTAAACCGTTTTTTGCCAACTTTCAAGGCATTTTAAGCCATTTTTTTCCTTCTCTAGACAATTTTGTCAATTTCTAACCAATTTCAGCCTTGTTTTTTCCTTTTCTAAACTGTTTTTGCCCATTTCCCACCCATTTTAAGCCATTTTTGACCATTTCTAACCTATTTTTACTCACTTCTAACTCATTTTCAGACATTTTTAGCTAATTCTAGCCTTGTCTAACAAAGTTTTTTTTTCCAGTTTTAAGCCATTTGTGGCCTTTTCTAACACGGTTTTGCACTTCTCTCATCATTCTTAAGCCGGTTTTGGCCGTTTCTAACCCAATTTTGCTCTTCTCTAACAACTTTAAAGCCAATTTTGGCTATTTCTAAACCATTTTTGCTCAATTGCAACCCGTTTCAAGCCGCTGTTTTCCTTTTCTAACCCGTTTTTGCACATCTCTAACAAATCCGGCCCAATTTTGGCCATATCTAACTGGTTTTGGCATTTCTCTATGCCTTGTTAAGCCATCTTTGGCCATTTCTAACCCAGTTTTGCACTCTCTAACCATATTTAAGCCGGTTTTGGCAATTTCTAAACCATCTTTGATCATCTCCATCAATTTTAAAGCCAGTTTTGGCTATTTCTAAGCCATTTTTGCCCAACTGCAACCCGTTTCAAGCCGCTGTTTTATTTTTCTAACCCGTTTTTGCACATCTCTAATAAATCTGGGCCCAGTTTTGGCCATATCTCGCCCATGTTTGGACTTCTCTATCCCTTCTTAACCCATCTTTGGCCATTTCTAACCCACTTTAAGCTATTTTTAGCCCCCTTCAAGCCATTTTTAGCCATTTCTACCCGTTTTGCACCCCTCTAACTCTTTATAACTAGTTGCGTCCATTTCTAACCCAGTTTTGCACCTCCCTAACCCTTTTTTTTAAGCGTTTGTGGCTATCTCTAACCCAGTTTTTCACCTCTCTATCCCTCATAAAGCCATTTTTTTCCTGTTTCTAAACCGTTTTTGCCAACTTTCAAGGCATTTTAAGCCATTTTTTTCCTTCTCTAGACAATTTTGTCAATTTCTAACCAATTTCAGCCTTGTTTTTTCCTTTTCTAAACTGTTTTTGCCCATTTCCCACCCATTTTAAGCCATTTTTGACCATTTCTAACCTATTTTTACTCACTTCTAACTCATTTTCAGACATTTTTAGCTAATTCTAGCCTTGTCTAACAAAGTTTTTTTTCCAGTTTTAATCCATTTGTGGCCACTTCTAACACGGTTTTGCACTTCTCTCCTCATTCTTAAGCCGGTTTTGGCCGTTTCTAACCCAATTTTGCTCTTCTCTAACAACTTTAAAGCCAATTTTGGCTATTTCTAAACCATTTTTGCTCAATTGCAACCCGTTTCAAGCCGCTGTTTTCCTTTTCTAACCCGTTTTTGCACATCTCTAATAAATCTGGGCCTAGTTTTGGCCATATCTTGCCCATGTTTGGACTTCTCTATCACTTCTTAACCCATCTTTGGCCATTTCTAACACACTTTAAGCTATTTTTAGCCCCCTTCAAGCCATTTTTAGCCATTTCTACCCGTTTTGCACCCCTCTAACTCTTTATAACCATTTGCGTCCATTTCTAACCCAGTTTTGCACCTCCCTAACCCTTTTTTTTAAGCGTTTGTCGCCATCTCTAACCCAGTTTTTCACCTCTCTATCCCTCATAAAGCCATTTTTTTCCTGTTTCTAAACCGTTTTTGCCAACTTTCAAGGCATTTTAAGCCATTTTTTTCCTTCTCTAGACAATTTTGTCAATTTCTAACCAATTTCAGCCTTGTTTTTTCCTTTTCTAAACTGTTTTTGCCCATTTCCCACCCATTTTAAGCCATTTTTGACCATTTCTAACCTATTTTTACTCACTTCTAACTCATTTTCAGACATTTTTAGCTAATTCTAGCCTTGTCTAACAAAGATTTTTTTTCCAGTTTTAAGCCATTTGTGGCCTTTTCTAACACGGTTTTGCACTTCTCTCATCATTCTTAAGCCGGTTTTGGCCGTTTCTAACCCAATTTTGCTCTTCTCTAACAACTTTAAAGCCAATTTTGGCTATTTCTAAACCATTTTTGCTCAATTGCAACCCGTTTCAAGCCGCTGTTTTCCTTTTCTAACCCGTTTTTGCACATCTCTAACAAATCCGGCCCAATTTTGGCCATATCTAACTGGTTTTGGCATTTCTCTATGCCTTGTTAAGCCATCTTTGGCCATTTCTAACCCAGTTTTGCACTCTCTAACCATATTTAAGCCGGTTTTGGCAATTTCTAAACCATCTTTGATCATCTCCATCAATTTTAAAGCCAGTTTTGGCTATTTCTAAGCCATTTTTTGCCCAACTGCAACCCGTTTCAAGCCGCTGTTTTATTTTTCTAACCCGTTTTTGCACATCTCTAATAAATCTGGGCCCAGTTTTGGCCATATCTCGCCCATGTTTGGACTTCTCTATCCCTTCTTAACCCATCTTTGGCCATTTCTAACCCACTTTAAGCTATTTTTAGCCCCCTTCAAGCCATTTTTAGCCATTTCTACCCGTTTTGCACCCCTCTAACTCTTTATAACTAGTTGCGTCCATTTCTAACCCAGTTTTGCACCTCCCTAACCCTTTTTTTTAAGCGTTTGTGGCTATCTCTAACCCAGTTTTTCACCTCTCTATCCCTCATAAAGCCATTTTTTCCTGTTTCTAAACCGTTTTTGCCAACTTTCAAGGCATTTTAAGCCATTTTTTTCCTTCTCTAGACAATTTTGTCAATTTCTAACCAATTTCAGCCTTGTTTTTTCCTTTTCTAAACTGTTTTTTGCCCATTTCCCACCCATTTTAAGCCATTTTTGACCATTTCTAACCTATTTTTACTCACTTCTAACTCATTTTCAGACATTTTTAGCTAATTCTAGCCTTGTCTAACAAAGTTTTTTTTCCAGTTTTAATCCATTTGTGGCCACTTCTAACACGGTTTTGCACTTCTCTCCTCATTCTTAAGCCGGTTTTGGCCGTTTCTAACCCAATTTTGCTCTTCTCTAACAACTTTAAAGCCAATTTTGGCTATTTCTAAACCATTTTTGCTCAATTGCAACCCGTTTCAAGCCGCTGTTTTCCTTTTCTAACCCGTTTTTGCACATCTCTAATAAATCTGGGCCTAGTTTTGGCCATATCTTGCCCATGTTTGGACTTCTCTATCACTTCTTAACCCATCTTTGGCCATTTCTAACCCACTTTAAGCTATTTTTAGCCCCCTTCAAGCCATTTTTAGCCATTTCTACCCGTTTTGCACCCCTCTAACTCTTTATAACCATTTGCGTCCATTTCTAACCCAGTTTTGCACCTCCCTAACCCTTTTTTTTAAGCGTTTGTCGCCATCTCTAACCCAGTTTTTCACCTCTCTATCCCTCATAAAGCCATTTTTTCCTGTTTCTAAACCGTTTTTGCCAACTTTCAAGGCATTTTAAGCCATTTTTTTCCTTCTCTAGACAATTTTGTCAATTTCTAACCAATTTCAGCCTTGTTTTTTCCTTTTCTAAACTGTTTTTGCCCATTTCCCACCCATTTTAAGCCATTTTTGACCATTTCTAACCTATTTTTACTCACTTCTAACTCATTTTCAGACATTTTTAGCTAATTCTAGCCTTGTCTAACAAAGTTTTTTTTCCAGTTTTAAGCCATTTGTGGCCTTTTCTAACACGGTTTTGCACTTCTCTCATCATCCTTAAGCCGGTTTTGGCCGTTTCTAACCCAATTTTGCTCTTCTCTAACAACTTTAAAGCCAATTTTGGCTATTTCTAAACCATTTTTGCTCAATTGCAACCCGTTTCAAGCCGCTGTTTTCCTTTTCTAACCCGTTTTTTGCACATCTCTAACAAATCCGGCCCAATTTTGGCCATATCTAACTGGTTTTGGCATTTCTCTATGCCTTGTTAAGCCATCTTTGGCCATTTCTAACCCAGTTTTGCACTCTCTAACCATATTTAAGCCGGTTTTGGCAATTTCTAAACCATCTTTGATCATCTCCATCAATTTTAAAGCCAGTTTTGGCTATTTCTAAGCCATTTTTGCCCAACTGCAACCCGTTTCAAGCCGCTGTTTTATTTTTCTAACCCGTTTTTGCACATCTCTAATAAATCTGGGCCCAGTTTTGGCCATATCTCGCCCATGTTTGGACTTCTCTATCCCTTCTTAACCCATCTTTGGCCATTTCTAACCCACTTTAAGCTATTTTTAGCCCCCTTCAAGCCATTTTTAGCCATTTCTACCCGTTTTGCACCCCTCTAACTCTTTATAACTAGTTGCGTCCATTTCTAACCCAGTTTTGCACCTCCCTAACCCTTTTTTTTAAGCGTTTGTGGCTATCTCTAACCCAGTTTTTCACCTCTCTATCCCTCATAAAGCCATTTTTTTCCTGTTTCTAAACCGTTTTTTGCCAACTTTCAAGGCATTTTAAGCCATTTTTTTCCTTCTCTAGACAATTTTGTCAATTTCTAACCAATGTCAGCCTTGTTTTTTCCTTTTCTAAACTGTTTTTTGCCCATTTCCCACCCATTTTAAGCCATTTTTGACCATTTCTAACCTATTTTTACTCACTTCTAACTCATTTTCAGACATTTTTAGCTAATTCTAGCCTTGTCTAACAAAGTTTTTTTTCCAGTTTTAAGCCATTTGTGGCCTTTTCTAACACGGTTTTGCACTTCTCTCATCATTCTTAAGCCGGTTTTGGCCGTTTCTAACCCAATTTTGCTCTTCTCTAACAACTTTAAAGCCACTTTTGGCTATTTCTAAACCATTTTTGCTCAATTGCAACCCGTTTCAAGCCGCTGTTTTCCTTTTCTAACCCGTTTTTGCACATCTCTAATAAATCTGGGCCCAATTTTGGCCATATCTAACTGGTTTTGGCATTTCTCTATGCCTTGTTAAGCCATCTTTGGCCATTTCTAACCCAGTTTTGCACTCTCTAACCATATTTAAGCCGGTTTTGGCAATTTCTAAACCATCTTTGATCATCTCCATCAATTTTAAAGCCAGTTTTGGCTATTTCTAAGCCATTTTTGCCCAACTGCAACCCGTTTCAAGCCGCTGTTTTATTTTTCTAACCCGTTTTTGCACATCTCTAATAAATCTGGGCCCAGTTTTGGCCATATCTCGCCCATGTTTGGACTTCTCTATCCCTTCTTAACCCATCTTTGGCCATTTCTAACCCACTTTAAGCTATTTTTAGCCCCCTTCAAGCCATTTTTAGCCATTTCTACCCGTTTTGCACCCCTCTAACTCTTTATAACTAGTTGCGTCCATTTCTAACCCAGTTTTGCACCTCCCTAACCCTTTTTTTTAAGCGTTTGTGGCTATCTCTAACCCAGTTTTTCACCTCTCTATCCCTCATAAAGCCATTTTTTTCCTGTTTCTAAACCGTTTTTGCCAACTTTCAAGGCATTTTAAGCCATTTTTTTCCTTCTCTAGACAATTTTGTCAATTTCTAACCAATTTCAGCCTTGTTTTTTCCTTTTCTAAACTGTTTTTGCCCATTTCCCACCCATTTTAAGCCATTTTTGACCATTTCTAACCTATTTTTACTCACTTCTAACTCATTTTCAGACATTTTTAGCTAATTCTAGCCTTGTCTAACAAAGTTTTTTTTCCAGTTTTAATCCATTTGTGGCCACTTCTAACACGGTTTTGCACTTCTCTCCTCATTCTTAAGCCGGTTTTGGCCGTTTCTAACCCAATTTTGCTCTTCTCTAACAACTTTAAAGCCAACTTTGGCTATTTCTAAACCATTTTTGCTCAATTGCAACCCGTTTCAAGCCGCTGTTTTCCTTTTCTAACCCGTTTTTTGCACATCTCTAACAAATCCGGCCCAATTTTGGCCATATCTAACTGGTTTTGGCATTTCTCTATGCCTTGTTAAGCCATCTTTGGCCATTTCTAACCCAGTTTTGCACTCTCTAACCATATTTAAGCCGGTTTTGGCAATTTCTAAACCATCTTTGATCATCTCCATCAATTTTAAAGCCAGTTTTGGCTATTTCTAAGCCATTTTTGCCCAACTGCAACCCGTTTCAAGCCGCTGTTTTATTTTTCTAACCCGTTTTTGCACATCTCTAATAAATCTGGACCCAGTTTTGGCCATATCTCGCCCATGTTTGGACTTCTCTATCCCTTCTTAACCCATCTTTGGCCATTTCTAACCCACTTTAAGCTATTTTTAGCCCCCTTCAAGCCATTTTTAGCCATTTCTACCCGTTTTGCACCCCTCTAACTCTTTATAACTAGTTGCGTCCATTTCTAACCCAGTTTTGCACCTCCCTAACCCTTTTTTTTAAGCGTTTGTCGCCATCTCTAACCCAGTTTTTCACCTCTCTATCCCTCATAAAGCCATTTTTTCCTGTTTCTAAACCGTTTTTGCCAACTTTCAAGGCATTTTAAGCCATTTTTTTCCTTCTCTAGACAATTTTGTCAATTTCTAACCAATGTCAGCCTTGTTTTTTCCTTTTCTAAACTGTTTTTGCCCATTTCCCACCCATTTTAAGCCATTTTTGACCATTTCTAACCTATTTTTACTCACTTCTATCTCATTTTCAGACATTTTTAGCTAATTCTAGCCTTGTCTAACAAAGTTTTTTTTCCAGTTTTAAGCCATTTGTGGCCTTTTCTAACACGGTTTTGCACTTCTCTCATCATTCTTAAGCCGGTTTTGGCCGTTTCTAACCCAATTTTGCTCTTCTCTAACAACTTTAAAGCCACTTTTGGCTATTTCTAAACCATTTTTGCTCAATTGCAACCCGTTTCAAGCCGCTGTTTTCCTTTTCTAACCCGTTTTTGCACATCTCTAATAAATCTGGGCCCAATTTTGGCCATATCTAACTGGTTTTGGCATTTCTCTATGCCTTGTTAAGCCATCTTTGGCCATTTCTAACCCAGTTTTGCACTCTCTAACCATATTTAAGCCGGTTTTGGCAATTTCTAAACCATCTTTGATCATCTCCATCAATTTTAAAGCCAGTTTTGGCTATTTCTAAGCCATTTTTGCCCAACTGCAACCCGTTTCAAGCCGCTGTTTTATTTTTCTAACCCGTTTTTTGCACATCTCTAATAAATCTGGGCCCAGTTTTGGCCATATCTCGCCCATGTTTGGACTTCTCTATCCCTTCTTAACCCATCTTTGGCCATTTCTAACCCACTTTAAGCTATTTTTAGCCCCCTTCAAGCCATTTTTAGCCATTTCTACCCGTTTTGCACCCCTCTAACTCTTTATAACTAGTTGCGTCCATTTCTAACCCAGTTTTGCACCTCCCTAACCCTTTTTTTTAAGCGTTTGTGGCTATCTCTAACCCAGTTTTTCACCTCTCTATCCCTCATAAAGCCATTTTTTCCTGTTTCTAAACCGTTTTTGCCAACTTTCAAGGCATTTTAAGCCATTTTTTTCCTTCTCTAGACAATTTTGTCAATTTCTAACCAATTTCAGCCTTGTTTTTTCCTTTTCTAAACTGTTTTTGCCCATTTCCCACCCATTTTAAGCCATTTTTGACCATTTCTAACCTATTTTTACTCACTTCTAACTCATTTTCAGACATTTTTAGCTAATTCTAGCCTTGTCTAACAAAGTTTTTTTTCCAGTTTTAATCCATTTGTGGCCACTTCTAACACGGTTTTGCACTTCTCTCCTCATTCTTAAGCCGGTTTTGGCCGTTTCTAACCCAATTTTGCTCTTCTCTAACAACTTTAAAGCCAACTTTGGCTATTTCTAAACCATTTTTGCTCAATTGCAACCCGTTTCAAGCCGCTGTTTTCCTTTTCTAACCCGTTTTTGCACATCTCTAACAAATCCGGCCCAATTTTGGCCATATCTAACTGGTTTTGGCATTTCTCTATGCCTTGTTAAGCCATCTTTGGCCATTTCTAACCCAGTTTTGCACTCTCTAACCATATTTAAGCCGGTTTTGGCAATTTCTAAACCATCTTTGATCATCTCCATCAATTTTAAAGCCAGTTTTGGCTATTTCTAAGCCATTTTTGCCCAACTGCAACCCGTTTCAAGCCGCTGTTTTATTTTTCTAACCCGTTTTTGCACATCTCTAATAAATCTGGACCCAGTTTTGGCCATATCTCGCCCATGTTTGGACTTCTCTATCCCTTCTTAACCCATCTTTGGCCATTTCTAACCCACTTTAAGCTATTTTTAGCCCCCTTCAAGCCATTTTTAGCCATTTCTACCCGTTTTGCACCCCTCTAACTCTTTATAACTAGTTGCGTCCATTTCTAACCCAGTTTTGCACCTCCCTAACCCTTTTTTTTAAGCGTTTGTCGCCATCTCTAACCCAGTTTTTCACCTCTCTATCCCTCATAAAGCCATTTTTTCCTGTTTCTAAACCGTTTTTGCCAACTTTCAAGGCATTTTAAGCCATTTTTTTTCCTTCTCTAGACAATTTTGTCAATTTCTAACCAATGTCAGCCTTGTTTTTTTCCTTTTCTAAACTGTTTTTGCCCATTTCCCACCCATTTTAAGCCATTTTTGACCATTTCTAACCTATTTTTACTCACTTCTAACTCATTTTCAGACATTTTTAGCTAATTCTAGCCTTGTCTAACAAAGTTTTTTTTTCCAGTTTTAAGCCATTTGTGGCCTTTTCTAACACGGTTTTGCACTTCTCTCATCATTCTTAAGCCGGTTTTGGCCGTTTCTAACCCAATTTTGCTCTTCTCTAACAACTTTAAAGCCAATTTTGGCTATTTCTAAACCATTTTTGCTCAATTGCAACCCGTTTCAAGCCGCTGTTTTCCTTTTCTAACCCGTTTTTTGCACATCTCTAATAAATCTGGGCCTAGTTTTGGCCATATCTTGCCCATGTTTGGACTTCCCTATCACTTCTTAACCCATCTTTGGCCATTTCTAACACACTTTAAGCTATTTTTAGCCCCCTTCAAGCCATTTTTAGCCATTTCTACCCGTTTTGCACCCCTCTAACTCTTTATAACCATTTGCGTCCATTTCTAACCCAGTTTTGCACCTCCCTAACCCTTTTTTTTAAGCGTTTGTCGCCATCTCTAACCCAGTTTTTCACCTCTCTATCCCTCATAAAGCCATTTTTTCCTGTTTCTAAACCGTTTTTTGCCAACTTTCAAGGCATTTTAAGCCATTTTTTTCCTTCTCTAGACAATTTTGTCAATTTCTAACCAATTTCAGCCTTGTTTTTTCCTTTTCTAAACTGTTTTTGCCCATTTCCCACCCATTTTAAGCCATTTTTGACCATTTCTAACCTATTTTTACTCACTTCTAACTCATTTTCAGACATTTTTAGCTAATTCTAGCCTTGTCTAACAAAGTTTTTTTTCCAGTTTTAAGCCATTTGTGGCCTTTTCTAACACGGTTTTGCACTTCTCTCATCATTCTTAAGCCGGTTTTGGCCGTTTCTAACCCAATTTTGCTCTTCTCTAACAACTTTAAAGCCAATTTTGGCTATTTCTAAACCATTTTTGCTCAATTGCAACCCGTTTCAAGCCGCTGTTTTCCTTTTCTAACCCGTTTTTGCACATCTCTAATAAATCTGGGCCTAGTTTTGGCCATATCTTGCCCATGTTTGGACTTCCCTATCACTTCTTAACCCATCTTTGGCCATTTCTAACACACTTTAAGCTATTTTTAGCCCCCTTCAAGCCATTTTTAGCCATTTCTACCCGTTTTGCACCCCTCTAACTCTTTATAACCATTTGCGTCCATTTCTAACCCAGTTTTGCACCTCCCTAACCCTTTTTTTTAAGCGTTTGTCGCCATCTCTAACCCAGTTTTTCACCTCTCTATCCCTCATAAAGCCATTTTTTCCTGTTTCTAAACCGTTTTTGCCAACTTTCAAGGCATTTTAAGCCATTTTTTTCCTTCTCTAGACAATTTTGTCAATTTCTAACCAATTTCAGCCTTGTTTTTTTCCTTTTCTAAACTGTTTTTGCCCATTTCCCACCCATTTTAAGCCATTTTTGACCATTTCTAACCTATTTTTACTCACTTCTAACTCATTTTCAGACATTTTTAGCTAATTCTAGCCTTGTCTAACAAAGTTTTTTTTCCAGTTTTAAGCCATTTGTGGCCTTTTCTAACACGGTTTTGCACTTCTCTCATCATTCTTAAGCCGGTTTTGGCCGTTTCTAACCCAATTTTGCTCTTCTCTAACAACTTTAAAGCCAATTTTGGCTATTTCTAAACCATTTTTGCTCAATTGCAACCCGTTTCAAGCCGCTGTTTTCCTTTTCTAACCCGTTTTTGCACATCTCTAACAAATCCGGCCCAATTTTGGCCATATCTAACTGGTTTTGGCATTTCTCTATGCCTTGTTAAGCCATCTTTGGCCATTTCTAACCCAGTTTTGCACTCTCTAACCATATTTAAGCCGGTTTTGGCAATTTCTAAACCATCTTTGATCATCTCCATCAATTTTAAAGCCAGTTTTGGCTATTTCTAAGCCATTTTTGCCCAACTGCAACCCGTTTCAAGCCGCTGTTTTATTTTTCTAACCCGTTTTTGCACATCTCTAATAAATCTGGGCCCAGTTTTGGCCATATCTCGCCCATGTTTGGACTTCTCTATCCCTTCTTAACCCATCTTTGGCCATTTCTAACCCACTTTAAGCTATTTTTAGCCCCCTTCAAGCCATTTTTAGCCATTTCTACCCGTTTTGCACCCCTCTAACTCTTTATAACTAGTTGCGTCCATTTCTAACCCAGTTTTGCACCTCCCTAACCCTTTTTTTTAAGCGTTTGTGGCTATCTCTAACCCAGTTTTTCACCTCTCTATCCCTCATAAAGCCATTTTTTTCCTGTTTCTAAACCGTTTTTTGCCAACTTTCAAGGCATTTTAAGCCATTTTTTTCCTTCTCTAGACAATTTTGTCAATTTCTAACCAATGTCAGCCTTGTTTTTTCCTTTTCTAAACTGTTTTTGCCCATTTCCCACCCATTTTAAGCCATTTTTGACCAATTCTAACCTATTTTTACTCACTTCTAACTCATTTTCAGACATTTTTAGCTAATTCTAGCCTTGTCTAACAAAGTTTTTTTTCCAGTTTTAAGCCATTTGTGGCCTTTTCTAACACGGTTTTGCACTTCTCTCATCATTCTTAAGCCGGTTTTGGCCGTTTCTAACCCAATTTTGCTCTTCTCTAACAACTTTAAAGCCAATTTTGGCTATTTCTAAACCATTTTTGCTCAATTGCAACCCGTTTCAAGCCGCTGTTTTCCTTTTCTAACCCGTTTTTGCACATCTCTAATAAATCTGGGCCTAGTTTTGGCCATATCTTGCCCATGTTTGGACTTCTCTATCACTTCTTAACCCATCTTTGGCCATTTCTAACACACTTTAAGCTATTTTTAGCCCCCTTCAAGCCATTTTTAGCCATTTCTACCCGTTTTGCACCCCTCTAACTCTTTATAACCATTTGCGTCCATTTCTAACCCAGTTTTGCACCTCCCTAACCCTTTTTTTTAAGCGTTTGTCGCCATCTCTAACCCAGTTTTTCACCTCTCTATCCCTCATAAAGCCATTTTTTTCCTGTTTCTAAACCGTTTTTGCCAACTTTCAAGGCATTTTAAGCCATTTTTTTCCTTCTCTAGACAATTTTGTCAATTTCTAACCAATTTCAGCCTTGTTTTTTCCTTTTCTAAACTGTTTTTGCCCATTTCCCACCCATTTTAAGCCATTTTTGACCATTTCTAACCTATTTTTACTCACTTCTAACTCATTTTCAGACATTTTTAGCTAATTCTAGCCTTGTCTAACAAAGTTTTTTTTCCAGTTTTAAGCCATTTGTGGCCTTTTCTAACACGGTTTTGCACTTCTCTCATCATTCTTAAGCCGGTTTTGGCCGTTTCTAACCCAATTTTGCTCTTCTCTAACAACTTTAAAGCCACTTTTGGCTATTTCTAAACCATTTTTGCTCAATTGCAACCCGTTTCAAGCCGCTGTTTTCCTTTTCTAACCCGTTTTTGCACATCTCTAATAAATCTGGGCCCAATTTTGGCCATATCTAACTGGTTTTGGCATTTCTCTATGCCTTGTTAAGCCATCTTTGGCCATTTCTAACCCAGTTTTGCACTCTCTAACCATATTTAAGCCGGTTTTGGCAATTTCTAAACCATCTTTGATCATCTCCATCAATTTTAAAGCCAGTTTTGGCTATTTCTAAGCCATTTTTGCCCAACTGCAACCCGTTTCAAGCCGCTGTTTTATTTTTCTAACCCGTTTTTGCACATCTCTAATAAATCTGGGCCCAGTTTTGGCCATATCTCGCCCATGTTTGGACTTCTCTATCCCTTCTTAACCCATCTTTGGCCATTTCTAACCCACTTTAAGCTATTTTTAGCCCCCTTCAAGCCATTTTTAGCCATTTCTACCCGTTTTGCACCCCTCTAACTCTTTATAACTAGTTGCGTCCATTTCTAACCCAGTTTTGCACCTCCCTAACCCTTTTTTTTAAGCGTTTGTGGCTATCTCTAACCCAGTTTTTCACCTCTCTATCCCTCATAAAGCCATTTTTTTCCTGTTTCTAAACCGTTTTTGCCAACTTTCAAGGCATTTTAAGCCATTTTTTTCCTTCTCTAGACAATTTTGTCAATTTCTAACCAATTTCAGCCTTGTTTTTTTCCTTTTCTAAACTGTTTTTGCCCATTTCCCACCCATTTTAAGCCATTTTTGACCATTTCTAACCTATTTTTACTCACTTCTAACTCATTTTCAGACATTTTTAGCTAATTCTAGCCTTGTCTAACAAAGTTTTTTTTCCAGTTTTAATCCATTTGTGGCCACTTCTAACACGGTTTTGCACTTCTCTCCTCATTCTTAAGCCGGTTTTGGCCGTTTCTAACCCAATTTTGCTCTTCTCTAACAACTTTAAAGCCAACTTTGGCTATTTCTAAACCATTTTTGCTCAATTGCAACCCGTTTCAAGCCGCTGTTTTCCTTTTCTAACCCGTTTTTGCACATCTCTAACAAATCCGGCCCAATTTTGGCCATATCTAACTGGTTTTGGCATTTCTCTATGCCTTGTTAAGCCATCTTTGGCCATTTCTAACCCAGTTTTGCACTCTCTAACCATATTTAAGCCGGTTTTGGCAATTTCTAAACCATCTTTGATCATCTCCATCAATTTTAAAGCCAGTTTTGGCTATTTCTAAGCCATTTTTGCCCAACTGCAACCCGTTTCAAGCCGCTGTTTTATTTTTCTAACCCGTTTTTGCACATCTCTAATAAATCTGGACCCAGTTTTGGCCATATCTCGCCCATGTTTGGACTTCTCTATCCCTTCTTAACCCATCTTTGGCCATTTCTAACCCACTTTAAGCTATTTTTAGCCCCCTTCAAGCCATTTTTAGCCATTTCTACCCGTTTTGCACCCCTCTAACTCTTTATAACTAGTTGCGTCCATTTCTAACCCAGTTTTGCACCTCCCTAACCCTTTTTTTTAAGCGTTTGTCGCCATCTCTAACCCAGTTTTTCACCTCTCTATCCCTCATAAAGCCATTTTTTCCTGTTTCTAAACCGTTTTTGCCAACTTTCAAGGCATTTTAAGCCATTTTTTTCCTTCTCTAGACAATTTTGTCAATTTCTAACCAATGTCAGCCTTGTTTTTTCCTTTTCTAAACTGTTTTTGCCCATTTCCCACCCATTTTAAGCCATTTTTGACCATTTCTAACCTATTTTTACTCACTTCTAACTCATTTTCAGACATTTTTAGCTAATTCTAGCCTTGTCTAACAAAGTTTTTTTTCCAGTTTTAAGCCATTTGTGGCCTTTTCTAACACGGTTTTGCACTTCTCTCATCATTCTTAAGCCGGTTTTGGCCGTTTCTAACCCAATTTTGCTCTTCTCTAACAACTTTAAAGCCAATTTTGGCTATTTCTAAACCATTTTTGCTCAATTGCAACCCGTTTCAAGCCGCTGTTTTCCTTTTCTAACCCGTTTTTGCACATCTCTAATAAATCTGGGCCTAGTTTTGGCCATATCTTGCCCATGTTTGGACTTCCCTATCACTTCTTAACCCATCTTTGGCCATTTCTAACACACTTTAAGCTATTTTTAGCCCCCTTCAAGCCATTTTTAGCCATTTCTACCCGTTTTGCACCCCTCTAACTCTTTATAACCATTTGCGTCCATTTCTAACCCAGTTTTGCACCTCCCTAACCCTTTTTTTTAAGCGTTTGTCGCCATCTCTAACCCAGTTTTTCACCTCTCTATCCCTCATAAAGCCATTTTTTCCTGTTTCTAAACCGTTTTTGCCAACTTTCAAGGCATTTTAAGCCATTTTTTTCCTTCTCTAGACAATTTTGTCAATTTCTAACCAATTTCAGCCTTGTTTTTTCCTTTTCTAAACTGTTTTTGCCCATTTCCCACCCATTTTAAGCCATTTTTGACCATTTCTAACCTATTTTTACTCACTTCTAACTCATTTTCAGACATTTTTAGCTAATTCTAGCCTTGTCTAACAAAGTTTTTTTTCCAGTTTTAAGCCATTTGTGGCCTTTTCTAACACGGTTTTGCACTTCTCTCATCATTCTTAAGCCGGTTTTGGCCGTTTCTAACCCAATTTTGCTCTTCTCTAACAACTTTAAAGCCAATTTTGGCTATTTCTAAACCATTTTTGCTCAATTGCAACCCGTTTCAAGCCGCTGTTTTCCTTTTCTAACCCGTTTTTGCACATCTCTAATAAATCTGGGCCTAGTTTTGGCCATATCTTGCCCATGTTTGGACTTCCCTATCACTTCTTAACCCATCTTTGGCCATTTCTAACACACTTTAAGCTATTTTTAGCCCCCTTCAAGCCATTTTTAGCCATTTCTACCCGTTTTGCACCCCTCTAACTCTTTATAACCATTTGCGTCCATTTCTAACCCAGTTTTGCACCTCCCTAACCCTTTTTTTTAAGCGTTTGTCGCCATCTCTAACCCAGTTTTTCACCTCTCTATCCCTCATAAAGCCATTTTTTCCTGTTTCTAAACCGTTTTTGCCAACTTTCAAGGCATTTTAAGCCATTTTTTTCCTTCTCTAGACAATTTTGTCAATTTCTAACCAATTTCAGCCTTGTTTTTTCCTTTTCTAAACTGTTTTTGCCCATTTCCCACCCATTTTAAGCCATTTTTGACCATTTCTAACCTATTTTTACTCACTTCTAACTCATTTTCAGACATTTTTAGCTAATTCTAGCCTTGTCTAACAAAGTTTTTTTTCCAGTTTTAAGCCATTTGTGGCCTTTTCTAACACGGTTTTGCACTTCTCTCATCATTCTTAAGCCGGTTTTGGCCGTTTCTAACCCAATTTTGCTCTTCTCTAACAACTTTAAAGCCAATTTTGGCTATTTCTAAACCATTTTTGCTCAATTGCAACCCGTTTCAAGCCGCTGTTTTCCTTTTCTAACCCGTTTTTGCACATCTCTAACAAATCCGGCCCAATTTTGGCCATATCTAACTGGTTTTGGCATTTCTCTATGCCTTGTTAAGCCATCTTTGGCCATTTCTAACCCAGTTTTGCACTCTCTAACCATATTTAAGCCGGTTTTGGCAATTTCTAAACCATCTTTGATCATCTCCATCAATTTTAAAGCCAGTTTTGGCTATTTCTAAGCCATTTTTGCCCAACTGCAACCCGTTTCAAGCCGCTGTTTTATTTTTCTAACCCGTTTTTGCACATCTCTAATAAATCTGGGCCCAGTTTTGGCCATATCTCGCCCATGTTTGGACTTCTCTATCCCTTCTTAACCCATCTTTGGCCATTTCTAACCCACTTTAAGCTATTTTTAGCCCCCTTCAAGCCATTTTTTAGCCATTTCTACCCGTTTTGCACCCCTCTAACTCTTTATAACTAGTTGCGTCCATTTCTAACCCAGTTTTGCACCTCCCTAACCCTTTTTTTTAAGCGTTTGTGGCTATCTCTAACCCAGTTTTTCACCTCTCTATCCCTCATAAAGCCATTTTTTTCCTGTTTCTAAACCGTTTTTGCCAACTTTCAAGGCATTTTAAGCCATTTTTTTCCTTCTCTAGACAATTTTGTCAATTTCTAACCAATGTCAGCCTTGTTTTTTCCTTTTCTAAACTGTTTTTTGCCCATTTCCCACCCATTTTAAGCCATTTTTGACCAATTCTAACCTATTTTTACTCACTTCTAACTCATTTTCAGACATTTTTAGCTAATTCTAGCCTTGTCTAACAAAGTTTTTTTTCCAGTTTTAAGCCATTTGTGGCCTTTTCTAACACGGTTTTGCACTTCTCTCATCATTCTTAAGCCGGTTTTGGCCGTTTCTAACCCAATTTTGCTCTTCTCTAACAACTTTAAAGCCAATTTTGGCTATTTCTAAACCATTTTTGCTCAATTGCAACCCGTTTCAAGCCGCTGTTTTCCTTTTCTAACCCGTTTTTGCACATCTCTAATAAATCTGGGCCTAGTTTTGGCCATATCTCGCCCATGTTTGGACTTCTCTATCACTTCTTAACCCATCTTTGGCCATTTCTAACACACTTTAAGCTATTTTTAGCCCCCTTCAAGCCATTTTTAGCCATTTCTACCCGTTTTGCACCCCTCTAACTCTTTATAACCATTTGCGTCCATTTCTAACCCAGTTTTGCACCTCCCTAACCCTTTTTTTTAAGCGTTTGTCGCCATCTCTAACCCAGTTTTTCACCTCTCTATCCCTCATAAAGCCATTTTTTCCTGTTTCTAAACCGTTTTTGCCAACTTTCAAGGCATTTTAAGCCATTTTTTTCCTTCTCTAGACAATTTTGTCAATTTCTAACCAATTTCAGCCTTGTTTTTTCCTTTTCTAAACTGTTTTTGCCCATTTCCCACCCATTTTAAGCCATTTTTGACCATTTCTAACCTATTTTTACTCACTTCTAACTCATTTTCAGACATTTTTAGCTAATTCTAGCCTTGTCTAACAAAGTTTTTTTTCCAGTTTTAAGCCATTTGTGGCCTTTTCTAACACGGTTTTGCACTTCTCTCATCATTCTTAAGCCGGTTTTGGCCGTTTCTAACCCAATTTTGCTCTTCTCTAACAACTTTAAAGCCACTTTTGGCTATTTCTAAACCATTTTTGCTCAATTGCAACCCGTTTCAAGCCGCTGTTTTCCTTTTCTAACCCGTTTTTGCACATCTCTAACAAATCCGGCCCAATTTTGGCCATATCTAACTGGTTTTGGCATTTCTCTATGCCTTGTTAAGCCATCTTTGGCCATTTCTAACCCAGTTTTGCACTCTCTAACCATATTTAAGCTGGTTTTGGCAATTTCTAAACCATCTTTGATCATCTCCATCAATTTTAAAGCCAGTTTTGGCTATTTCTAAGCCATTTTTGCCCAACTGCAACCCGTTTCAAGCCGCTGTTTTATTTTTCTAACCCGTTTTTGCACATCTCTAATAAATCTGGGCCCAGTTTTGGCCATATCTCGCCCATGTTTGGACTTCTCTATCCCTTCTTAACCCATCTTTGGCCATTTCTAACCCACTTTAAGCTATTTTTAGCCCCCTTCAAGCCATTTTTAGCCATTTCTACCCGTTTTGCACCCCTCTAACTCTTTATAACTAGTTGCGTCCATTTCTAACCCAGTTTTGCACCTCCCTAACCCTTTTTTTTAAGCGTTTGTCGCCATCTCTAACCCAGTTTTTCACCTCTCTATCCCTCATAAAGCCATTTTTTCCTGTTTCTAAACCGTTTTTTGCCAACTTTCAAGGCATTTTAAGCCATTTTTTTCCTTCTCTAGACAATTTTGTCAATTTCTAACCAATGTCAGCCTTGTTTTTTCCTTTTCTAAACTGTTTTTGCCCATTTCCCACCCATTTTAAGCCATTTTTGACCATTTCTAACCTATTTTTACTCACTTCTAACTCATTTTCAGACATTTTTAGCTAATTCTAGCCTTGTCTAACAAAGTTTTTTTTTCCAGTTTTAAGCCATTTGTGGCCTTTTCTAACACAGTTTTGCACTTCTCTCATCATTCTTAAGCCGGTTTTGGCCGTTTCTAACCCAATTTTGCTCTTCTCTAACAACTTTAAAGCCAATTTTGGCTATTTCTAAACCATTTTTGCTCAATTGCAACCCGTTTCAAGCCGCTGTTTTCCTTTTCTAACCCGTTTTTGCACATCTCTAATAAATCTGGGCCCAATTTTGGCCATATCTAACTGGTTTTGGCATTTCTCTATGCCTTGTTAAGCCATCTTTGGCCATTTCTAACCCAGTTTTGCACTCTCTAACCATATTTAAGCCGGTTTTGGCAATTTCTAAACCATCTTTGATCATCTCCATCAATTTTAAAGCCAATTTTCGCTATTTCTAAGCCATTTTTGCCCAACTGCAACCCGTTTCAAGCCGCTGTTTTATTTTTCTAACCCGTTTTTGCACATCTCTAATAAATCTGGGCCCAGTTTTGGCCATATCTCGCCCATGTTTGGACTTCTCTATCCCTTCTTAACCCATCTTTGGCCATTTCTAACCCACTTTAAGCTATTTTTAGCCCCCTTCAAGCCATTTTTAGCCATTTCTACCCGTTTTGCACCCCTCTAACTCTTTATAACTAGTTGCGTCCATTTCTAACCCAGTTTTGCACCTCCCTAACCCTTTTTTTTAAGCGTTTGTGGCTATCTCTAACCCAGTTTTTCACCTCTCTATCCCTCATAAAGCCATTTTTTCCTGTTTCTAAACCGTTTTTGCCAACTTTCAAGGCATTTTAAGCCATTTTTTTCCTTCTCTAGACAATTTTGTCAATTTCTAACCAATTTCAGCCTTGTTTTTTCCTTTTCTAAACTGTTTTTGCCCATTTCCCACCCATTTTAAGCCATTTTTGACCATTTCTAACCTATTTTTACTCACTTCTAACTCATTTTCAGACATTTTTAGCTAATTCTAGCCTTGTCTAACAAAGATTTTTTTTCCAGTTTTAAGCCATTTGTGGCCACTTCTAACACGGTTTTGCACTTCTCTCATCATTCTTAAGCCGGTTTTGGCCGTTTCTAACCCAATTTTGCTCTTCTCTAACAACTTTAAAGCCAATTTTGGCTATTTCTAAACCATTTTTGCTCAATTGCAACCCGTTTCAAGCCGCTGTTTTCCTTTTCTAACCCGTTTTTGCACATCTCTAATAAATCTGGGCCCAGTTTTGGCCATATCTTGCCCATGTTTGGACTTCTCTATCACTTCTTAACCCATCTTTGGCCATTTCTAACCCACTTTAAGCTATTTTTAGCCCCCTTCAAGCCATTTTTAGCCATTTCTACCCGTTTTGCACCCCTCTAACTCTTTATAACCATTTGCGTCCATTTCTAACCCAGTTTTGCACCTCCCTAACCCTTTTTTTTAAGCGTTTGTCGCCATCTCTAACCCAGTTTTTCACCTCTCTATCCCTCATAAAGCCATTTTTTCCTGTTTCTAAACCGTTTTTGCCAACTTTCAAGGCATTTTAAGCCATTTTTTTCCTTCTCTAGACAATTTTGTCAATTTCTAACCAATTTCAGCCTTGTTTTTTTCCTTTTCTAAACTGTTTTTGCCCATTTCCCACCCATTTTAAGCCATTTTTGACCATTTCTAACCTATTTTTACTCACTTCTAACTCATTTTCAGACATTTTTAGCTAATTCTAGCCTTGTCTAACAAAGTTTTTTTTCCAGTTTTAAGCCATTTGTGGCCTTTTCTAACACGGTTTTGCACTTCTCTCATCATTCTTAAGCCGGTTTTGGCCGTTTCTAACCCAATTTTGCTCTTCTCTAACAACTTTAAAGCCAATTTTGGCTATTTCTAAACCATTTTTGCTCAATTGCAACCCGTTTCAAGCCGCTGTTTTCCTTTTCTAACCCGTTTTTGCACATCTCTAATAAATCTGGGCCCAATTTTGGCCATATCTAACTGGTTTTGGCATTTCTCTATGCCTTGTTAAGCCATCTTTGGCCATTTCTAACCCAGTTTTGCACTCTCTAACCATATTTAAGCCGGTTTTGGCAATTTCTAAACCATCTTTGATCATCTCCATCAATTTTAAAGCCAATTTTCGCTATTTCTAAGCCATTTTTGCCCAACTGCAACCCGTTTCAAGCCGCTGTTTTATTTTTCTAACCCGTTTTTTGCACATCTCTAATAAATCTGGGCCCAGTTTTGGCCATATCTCGCCCATGTTTGGACTTCTCTATCCCTTCTTAACCCATCTTTGGCCATTTCTAACCCACTTTAAGCTATTTTTAGCCCCCTTCAAGCCATTTTTAGCCATTTCTACCCGTTTTGCACCCCTCTAACTCTTTATAACTAGTTGCGTCCATTTCTAACCCAGTTTTGCACCTCCCTAACCCTTTTTTTTAAGCGTTTGTGGCTATCTCTAACCCAGTTTTTCACCTCTCTATCCCTCATAAAGCCATTTTTTTCCTGTTTCTAAACCGTTTTTGCCAACTTTCAAGGCATTTTAAGCCATTTTTTTCCTTCTCTAGACAATTTTGTCAATTTCTAACCAATTTCAGCCTTGTTTTTTCCTTTTCTAAACTGTTTTTGCCCATTTCCCACCCATTTTAAGCCATTTTTGACCATTTCTAACCTATTTTTACTCACTTCTAACTCATTTTCAGACATTTTTAGCTAATTCTAGCCTTGTCTAACAAAGTTTTTTTTTCCAGTTTTAAGCCATTTGTGGCCACTTCTAACACGGTTTTGCACTTCTCTCATCATTCTTAAGCCGGTTTTGGCCGTTTCTAACCCAATTTTGCTCTTCTCTAACAACTTTAAAGCCAATTTTGGCTATTTCTAAACCATTTTTGCTCAATTGCAACCCGTTTCAAGCCGCTGTTTTCCTTTTCTAACCCGTTTTTGCACATCTCTAATAAATCTGGGCCCAGTTTTGGCCATATCTTGCCCATGTTTGGACTTCTCTATCACTTCTTAACCCATCTTTGGCCATTTCTAACCCACTTTAAGCTATTTTTAGCCCCCTTCAAGCCATTTTTAGCCATTTCTACCCGTTTTGCACCCCTCTAACTCTTTATAACCATTTGCGTCCATTTCTAACCCAGTTTTGCACCTCCCTAACCCTTTTTTTTAAGCGTTTGTCGCCATCTCTAACCCAGTTTTTCACCTCTCTATCCCTCATAAAGCCATTTTTTTCCTGTTTCTAAACCGTTTTTGCCAACTTTCAAGGCATTTTAAGCCATTTTTTTCCTTCTCTAGACAATTTTGTCAATTTCTAACCAATTTCAGCCTTGTTTTTTCCTTTTCTAAACTGTTTTTGCCCATTTCCCACCCATTTTAAGCCATTTTTGACCATTTCTAACCTATTTTTACTCACTTCTAACTCATTTTCAGACATTTTTAGCTAATTCTAGCCTTGTCTAACAAAGTTTTTTTTCCAGTTTTAAGCCATTTGTGGCCTTTTCTAACACGGTTTTGCACTTCTCTCATCATTCTTAAGCCGGTTTTGGCCGTTTCTAACCCAATTTTGCTCTTCTCTAACAACTTTAAAGCCAATTTTGGCTATTTCTAAACCATTTTTGCTCAATTGCAACCCGTTTCAAGCCGCTGTTTTCCTTTTCTAACCCGTTTTTTGCACATCTCTAATAAATCTGGGCCCAGTTTTGGCCATATCTTGCCCATGTTTGGACTTCTCTATCACTTCTTAACCCATCTTTGGCCATTTCTAACCCACTTTAAGCTATTTTTAGCCCCGTTCAAGCCATTTTTAGCCATTTCTACCCGTTTTGCACCCCTCTAACTCTTTATAACCATTTGCGTCCATTTCTAACCCAGTTTTGCACCTCCCTAACCCTTTTTAAGCGTTTGTGGCCATCTCTAACCCAGTTTTTCACCTCTCTATCCCTCATAAAGCCATTTTTTTCCTGTTTCTAAACCGTTTTTTGCCAACTTTCAAGGCATTTTAAGCCATTTTTTTTCCTTCTCTAGACAATTTTGTCAATTTCTAACCAATGTCAGCCTTGTTTTTTCCTTTTCTAAACTGTTTTTGCCCATTTCCCACCCATTTTAAGCCATTTTTGACCATTTCTAACCTATTTTTACTCACTTCTAACTCATTTTCAGACATTTTTAGCTAATTCTAGCCTTGTCTAACAAAGTTTTTTTTTCCAGTTTTAAGCCATTTGTGGCCTTTTCTAACACGGTTTTGCACTTCTCTCATCATTCTTAAGCCTGTTTTGGCCGTTTCTAACCCAATTTTGCTCTTCTCTAACAACTTTAAAGCCAACTTTGGCTATTTCTAAACCATTTTTGCTCAATTGCAACCCGTTTCAAGCCGCTGTTTTCCTTTTCTAACCCGTTTTTTGCACATCTCTAACAAATCCGGCCCAATTTTGGCCATATCTAACTTGTTTTGGCATTTCTCTATGCCTTGTTAAGCCATCTTTGGCCATTTCTAACCCAGTTTTGCACTCTCTAACCATATTTAAGCCGGTTTTGGCAATTTCTAAACCATCTTTGCTCATCTCCATCAATTTTAAAGCCGGTTTTCGCTATTTCTAAGCCATTTTTGCCCAACTGCAACCCGTTTCAAGCCGCTGTTTTCCTTTTCTAACCCGTTTTTGCACATCTCTAATAAATCTGGGCCCAGTTTTGGCCATATCTTGCCCATGTTTGGACTTCTCTATCACTTCTTAACCCATCTTTGGCCATTTCTAACACACTTTAAGCTATTTTTAGCCCCCTTCAAGCCATTTTTAGCCATTTCTACCCGTTTTGCACCCCTCTAACTCTTTATAACTAATTGCGTCCATTTCTAACCCAGTTTTGCACCTCCCTAACCCTTTTTTTTAAGCGTTTGTCGCCATCTCTAACCCAGTTTTTCACCTCTCTATCCCTCATAAAGCCATTTTTTCCTGTTTCTAAACCGTTTTTTGCCAACTTTCAAGGCATTTTAAGCCATTTTTTTCCTTCTCTAGACAATTTTGTCAATTTCTAACCAATTTCAGCCTTGTTTTTTCCTTTTCTAAACTGTTTTTGCCCATATCCCACCCATTTTAAGCCATTTTTGACCATTTCTAACCTATTTTTACTCACTTCTAACTCATTTTCAGACATTTTTAGCTAATTCTAGCCTTGTCTAACAAAGTTTTTTTTCCAGTTTTAATCCATTTGTGGCCACTTCTAACACGGTTTTGCACTTCTCTCCTCATTCTTAAGCCGGTTTTGGCCGTTTCTAACCCAATTTTGCTCTTCTCTAACAACTTTAAAGCCAACTTTGGCTATTTCTAAACCATTTTTGCTCAATTGCAACCCGTTTCAAGCCGCTGTTTTCCTTTTCTAACCCGTTTTTTGCACATCTCTAACAAATCCGGCCCAATTTTGGCCATATCTAACTTGTTTTGGCATTTCTCTATGCCTTGTTAAGCCATCTTTGGCCATTTCTAACCCAGTTTTGCACTCTCTAACCATATTTAAGCCGGTTTTGGCAATTTCTAAACCATCTTTGCTCATCTCCATCAATTTTAAAGCCGGTTTTCGCTATTTCTAAGCCATTTTTGCCCAACTGCAACCCGTTTCAAGCCGCTGTTTTCCTTTTCTAACCCGTTTTTTGCACATCTCTAATAAATCTGGGCCCAGTTTTGGCCATATCTTGCCCATGTTTGGACTTCTCTATCACTTCTTAACCCATCTTTGGCCATTTCTAACACACTTTAAGCTATTTTTAGCCCCCTTCAAGCCATTTTTAGCCATTTCTACCCGTTTTGCACCCCTCTAACTCTTTATAACTAATTGCGTCCATTTCTAACCCAGTTTTGCACCTCCCTAACCCTTTTTTTTAAGCGTTTGTCGCCATCTCTAACCCAGTTTTTCACCTCTCTATCCCTCATAAAGCCATTTATTTCCTGTTTCTAAACCGTTTTTGCCAACTTTCAAGGCATTTTAAGCCATTTTTTTCCTTCTCTAGACAATTTTGTCAATTTCTAACCAATTTCAGCCTTGTTTTTTCCTTTTCTAAACTGTTTTTGCCCATATCCCACCCATTTTAAGCCATTTTTGACCATTTCTAACCTATTTTTACTCACTTCTAACTCATTTTCAGACATTTTTAGCTAATTCTAGCCTTGTCTAACAAAGTTTTTTTTCCAGTTTTAATCCATTTGTGGCCACTTCTAACACGGTTTTGCACTTCTCTCCTCATTCTTAAGCCGGTTTTGGCCGTTTCTAACCCAATTTTGCTCTTCTCTAACAACTTTAAAGCCAACTTTGGCTATTTCTAAACCATTTTTGCTCAATTGCAACCCGTTTCAAGCCGCTGTTTTCCTTTTCTAACCCGTTTTTGCACATCTCTAACAAATCCGGCCCAATTTTGGCCATATCTAACTTGTTTTGGCATTTCTCTATGCCTTGTTAAGCCATCTTTGGCCATTTCTAACCCAGTTTTGCACTCTCTAACCATATTTAAGCCGGTTTTGGCAATTTCTAAACCATCTTTGCTCATCTCCATCAATTTTAAAGCCGGTTTTCGCTATTTCTAAGCCATTTTTGCCCAACTGCAACCCGTTTCAAGCCGCTGTTTTCCTTTTCTAACCCGTTTTTGCACATCTCTAATAAATCTGGGCCCAGTTTTGGCCATATCTTGCCCATGTTTGGACTTCTCTATCACTTCTTAACCCATCTTTGGCCATTTCTAACACACTTTAAGCTATTTTTAGCCCCCTTCAAGCCATTTTTAGCCATTTCTACCCGTTTTGCACCCCTCTAACTCTTTATAACTAATTGCGTCCATTTCTAACCCAGTTTTGCACCTCCCTAACCCTTTTTTTTAAGCGTTTGTCGCCATCTCTAACCCAGTTTTTCACCTCTCTATCCCTCATAAAGCCATTTTTTCCTGTTTCTAAACCGTTTTTTGCCAACTTTCAAGGCATTTTAAGCCATTTTTTTTCCTTCTCTAGACAATTTTGTCAATTTCTAACCAATTTCAGCCTTGTTTTTTCCTTTTCTAAACTGTTTTTGCCCATTTCCCACCCATTTTAAGCCATTTTTGACCATTTCTAACCTATTTTTACTCACTTCTAACTCATTTTCAGACATTTTTAGCTAATTCTAGCCTTGTCTAACAAAGTTTTTTTTCCAGTTTTAATCCATTTGTGGCCACTTCTAACACGGTTTTGCACTTCTCTCATCATTCTTAAGCTGGTTTTAGCCGTTTCTAACCCAATTTTGCTCTTCTCTAACAACTTTAAAGCCAATTTTGGCTATTTCTAAACCATTTTTGCTCAATTGCAACCCGTTTCAAGCCGCTGTTTTCCTTTTCTAACCCGTTTTTGCACATCTCTAATAAATCTGGGCCTAGTTTTGGCCATATCTTGCCCATGTTTGGACTTCTCTATCACTTCTTAACCCATCTTTGGCCATTTCTAACACACTTTAAGCTATTTTTAGCCCCCTTCAAGCCATTTTTAGCCATTTCTACCCGTTTTGCACCCCTCTAACTCTTTATAACCATTTGCGTCCATTTCTAACCCAGTTTTGCACCTCCCTAACCCTTTTTTTTAAGCGTTTGTCGCCATCTCTAACCCAGTTTTTCACCTCTCTATCCCTCATAAAGCCATTTTTTTCCTGTTTCTAAACCGTTTTTTGCCAACTTTCAAGGCATTTTAAGCCATTTTTTTCCTTCTCTAGACAATTTTGTCAATTTCTAACCAATTTCAGCCTTGTTTTTTCCTTTTCTAAACTGTTTTTGCCCATTTCCCACCCATTTTAAGCCATTTTTGACCATTTCTAACCTATTTTTACTCACTTCTAACTCATTTTCAGACATTTTTAGCTAATTCTAGCCTTGTCTAACAAAGTTTTTTTTCCAGTTTTAAGCCATTTGTGGCCACTTCTAACACGGTTTTGCACTTCTCTCATCATTCTTAAGCCTGTTTTGGCCGTTTCTAACCCAATTTTGCTCTTCTCTAACAACTTTAAAGCCAATTTTGGCTATTTCTAAACCATTTTTGCTCAATTGCAACCCGTTTCAAGCCGCTGTTTTCCTTTTCTAACCTGTTTTTTGCACATCTCTAACAAATCCGGCCCAATTTTGGCCATATCTAACTGGTTTTGGCATTTCTCTATGCCTTGTTAAGCCATCTTTGGCCATTTCTAACCCAGTTTTGCACTCTCTAACCATATTTAAGCCGGTTTTGGCAATTTCTAAACCATCTTTGCTCATCTCCATCAATTTTAAAGCCGGTTTTCGCTATTTCTAAGCCATTTTTGCCCAACTGCAACCCGTTTCAAGCCGCTGTTTTCCTTTTCTAACCCGTTTTTGCACATCTCTAATAAATCTGGGCCCAGTTTTGGCCATATCTCGCCCATGTTTGGACTTCTCTATCCCTTCTTAACCCATCTTTGGCCATTTCTAACCCACTTTAAGCTATTTTTAGCCCCCTTCAAGCCATTTTTAGCCATTTCTACCCGTTTTGCACCCCTCTAACTCTTTATAACTAATTGCGTCCATTTCTAACCCAGTTTTGCACCTCCCTAACCCTTTTTTTTAAGCGTTTGTCGCCATCTCTAACCCAGTTTTTCACCTCTCTATCCCTCATAAAGCCATTTTTTCCTGTTTCTAAACCGTTTTTGCCAACTTTCAAGGCATTTTAAGCCATTTTTTTCCTTCTCTAGACAATTTTGTCAATTTCTAACCAATTTCAGCCTTGTTTTTTCCTTTTCTAAACTGTTTTTTGCCCATTTCCCACCCATTTTAAGCCATTTTTGACCATTTCTAACCTATTTTTACTCACTTCTAACTCATTTTCAGACATTTTTAGCTAATTCTAGCCTTGTCTAACAAAGTTTTTTTTTCCAGTTTTAATCCATTTGTGGCCACTTCTAACACGGTTTTGCACTTCTCTCATCATTCTTAAGCCGGTTTTGGCCGTTTCTAACCCAATTTTGCTCTTCTCTAACAACTTTAAAGCCAACTTTGGCTATTTCTAAACCATTTTTGCTCAATTGCAACCCGTTTCAAGCCGCTGTTTTCCTTTTCTAACCCGTTTTTGCACATCTCTAACAAATCCGGCCCAATTTTGGCCATATCTAACTTGTTTTGGCATTTCTCTATGCCTTGTTAAGCCATCTTTGGCCATTTCTAACCCAGTTTTGCACTCTCTAACCATATTTAAGCCGGTTTTGGCAATTTCTAAACCATCTTTGCTCATCTCCATCAATTTTAAAGCCGGTTTTCGCTATTTCTAAGCCATTTTTGCCCAACTGCAACCCGTTTCAAGCCGCTGTTTTCCTTTTCTAACCCGTTTTTTGCACATCTCTAATAAATCTGGGCCCAGTTTTGGCCATATCTTGCCCATGTTTGGACTTCTCTATCACTTCTTAACCCATCTTTGGCCATTTCTAACCCACTTTAAGCTATTTTTAGCCCCCTTCAAGCCATTTTTAGCCATTTCTACCCGTTTTGCACCCCTCTAACTCTTTATAACTAGTTGCGTCCATTTCTAACCCAGTTTTGCACCTCCCTAACCCTTTTTTTTAAGCGTTTGTCGCCATCTCTAACCCAGTTTTTCACCTCTCTATCCCTCATAAAGCCATTTTTTCCTGTTTCTAAACCGTTTTTGCCAACTTTCAAGGCATTTTAAGCCATATTTTTCCTTCTCTAGACAATTTTGTCAATTTCTAACCAATTTCAGCCTTGTTTTTTCCTTTTCTAAACTGTTTTTGCCCATTTCCCACCCATTTTAAGCCATTTTTTGACCATTTCTAACCTATTTTTACTCACTTCTAACTCATTTTCAGACATTTTTAGCTAATTCTAGCCTTGTCTAACAAAGTTTTTTTTCCAGTTTTAATCCATTTGTGGCCACTTCTAACACGGTTTTGCACTTCTCTCATCATTCTTAAGCCGGTTTTGGCCGTTTCTAACCCAATTTTGCTCTTCTCTAACAACTTTAAAGCCAATTTTGGCTATTTCTAAACCATTTTTGCTCAATTGCAACCCGTTTCAAGCCGCTGTTTTCCTTTTCTAACCCGTTTTTGCACATCTCTAATAAATCTGGGCCTAGTTTTGGCCATATCTTGCCCATGTTTGGACTTCTCTATCACTTCTTAACCCATCTTTGGCCATTTCTAACACACTTTAAGCTATTTTTAGCCCCCTTCAAGCCATTTTTAGCCATTTCTACCCGTTTTGCACCCCTCTAACTCTTTATAACCATTTGCTTCCATTTCTAACCCAGTTTTGCACCTCCCTAACCCTTTTTTTTAAGCGTTTGTCGCCATCTCTAACCCAGTTTTTCACCTCTCTATCCCTCATAAAGCCATTTTTTCCTGTTTCTAAACCGTTTTTTGCCAACTTTCAAGGCATTTTAAGCCATTTTTTTCCTTCTCTAGACAATTTTGTCAATTTCTAACCAATTTCAGCCTTGTTTTTTCCTTTTCTAAACTGTTTTTTGCCCATTTCCCACCCATTTTAAGCCATTTTTGACCATTTCTAACCTATTTTTACTCACTTCTAACTCATTTTCAGACATTTTTAGCTAATTCTAGCCTTGTCTAACAAAGTTTTTTTTTCCAGTTTTAAGCCATTTGTGGCCTTTTCTAACACGGTTTTGCACTTCTCTCATCATTCTTAAGCCTGTTTTGGCCGTTTCTAACCCAATTTTGCTCTTCTCTAACAACTTTAAAGCCAATTTTGGCTATTTCTAAACCATTTTTGCTCAATTGCAACCCGTTTCAAGCCGCTGTTTTCCTTTTCTAACCCGTTTTTGCACATCTCTAACAAATCCGGCCCAATTTTGGCCATATCTAACTGGTTTTGGCATTTCTCTATGCCTTGTTAAGCCATCTTTGGCCATTTCTAACCCAGTTTTGCACTCTCTAACCATATTTAAGCCGGTTTTGGCAATTTCTAAACCATCTTTGATCATCTCCATCAATTTTAAAGCCAGTTTTGGCTATTTCTAAGCCATTTTTGCCCAACTGCAACCCGTTTCAAGCCGCTGTTTTCCTTTTCTAACCCGTTTTTTGCACATCTCTAATAAATCTGGGCCCACTTTTGGCCATATCTCGCCCATGTTTGGACTTCTCTATCCCTTCTTAACCCATCTTTGGCCATTTCTAACCCACTTTAAGCTATTTTTAGCCCCCTTCAAGCCATTTTTAGCCATTTCTACCCGTTTTGCACCCCTCTAACTCTTTATAACTAGTTGCGTCCATTTCTAACCCAGTTTTGCACCTCCCTAACCCTTTTTTTTAAGCGTTTGTCGCCATCTCTAACCCAGTTTTTCACCTCTCTATCCCTCATAAAGCCATTTTTTTCCTGTTTCTAAACCGTTTTTGCCAACTTTCAAGGCATTTTAAGCCATTTTTTTTCCTTCTCTAGACAATTTTGTCAATTTCTAACCAATTTCAGCCTTGTTTTTTCCTTTTCTAAACTGTTTTTGCCCATTTCCCACCCATTTTAAGCCATTTTTGACCATTTCTAACCTATTTTTACTCACTTCTAACTCATTTTCAGACATTTTTAGCTAATTCTAGCCTTGTCTAACAAAGTTTTTTTTCCAGTTTTAATCCATTTGTGGCCACTTCTAACACGGTTTTGCACTTCTCTCATCATTCTTAAGCCGGTTTTGGCCGTTCCTAACCCAATTTTGCTCTTCTCTAACAACTTTAAAGCCAACTTTGGCTATTTCTAAACCATTTTTGCTCAATTGCAACCCGTTTCATGCCGCTGTTTTCCTTTTCTAACCCGTTTTTGCACATCTCTAACAAATCCGGCCCAATTTTGGCCATATCTAACTTGTTTTGGCATTTCTCTATGCCTTGTTAAGCCATCTTTGGCCATTTCTAACCCAGTTTTGCACTCTCTAACCATATTTAAGCCGGTTTTGGCAATTTCTAAACCATCTTTGCTCATCTCCATCAATTTTAAAGCCGGTTTTCGCTATTTCTAAGCCATTTTTGCCCAACTGCAACCCGTTTCAAGCCGCTGTTTTCCTTTTCTAACCCGTTTTTGCACATCTCTAATAAATCTGGGCCCAGTTTTTGGCCATATCTTGCCCATGTTTGGACTTCTCTATCACTTCTTAACCCATCTTTGGCCATTTCTAACCCACTTTAAGCTATTTTTAGCCCCCTTCAAGCCATTTTTAGCCATTTCTACCCGTTTTGCACCCCTCTAACTCTTTATAACTAGTTGCGTCCATTTCTAACCCAGTTTTGCACCTCCCTAACCCTTTTTTTTAAGCGTTTGTCGCCATCTCTAACCCAGTTTTTCACCTCTCTATCCCTCATAAAGCCATTTTTTCCTGTTTCTAAACCGTTTTTTGCCAACTTTCAAGGCATTTTAAGCCATTTTTTTCCTTCTCTAGACAATTTTGTCAATTTCTAACCAATTTCAGCCTTGTTTTTTCCTTTTCTAAACTGTTTTTGCCCATTTCCCACCCATTTTAAGCCATTTTTGACCATTTCTAACCTATTTTTACTCACTTCTAACTCATTTTCAGACATTTTTAGCTAATTCTAGCCTTGTCTAACAAAGTTTTTTTTCCAGTTTTAATCCATTTGTGGCCACTTCTAACACGGTTTTGCACTTCTCTCATCATTCTTAAGCCGGTTTTGGCCGTTTCTAACCCAATTTTGCTCTTCTCTAACAACTTTAAAGCCAATTTTGGCTATTTCTAAACCATTTTTGCTCAATTGCAACCCGTTTCAAGCCGCTGTTTTCCTTTTCTAACCCGTTTTTTGCACATCTCTAATAAATCTGGGCCTAGTTTTGGCCATATCTTGCCCATGTTTGGACTTCTCTATCACTTCTTAACCCATCTTTGGCCATTTCTAACACACTTTAAGCTATTTTTAGCCCCCTTCAAGCCATTTTTAGCCATTTCTACCCGTTTTGCACCCCTCTAACTCTTTATAACCATTTGCGTCCATTTCTAACCCAGTTTTGCACCTCCCTAACCCTTTTTTTTAAGCGTTTGTCGCCATCTCTAACCCAGTTTTTCACCTCTCTATCCCTCATAAAGCCATTTTTTCCTGTTTCTAAACCGTTTTTGCCAACTTTCAAGGCATTTTAAGCCATTTTTTTCCTTCTCTAGACAATTTTGTCAATTTCTAACCAATTTCAGCCTTGTTTTTTCCTTTTTCTAAACTGTTTTTGCCCATTTCCCACCCATTTTAAGCCATTTTTGACCATTTCTAACCTATTTTTACTCACTTCTAACTCATTTTCAGACATTTTTAGCTAATTCTAGCCTTGTCTAACAAAGTTTTTTTTCCAGTTTTAAGCCATTTGTGGCCTTTTCTAACACGGTTTTGCACTTCTCTCATCATTCTTAAGCCTGTTTTGGCCGTTTCTAACCCAATTTTGCTCTTCTCTAACAACTTTAAAGCCAATTTTGGCTATTTCTAAACCATTTTTGCTCAATTGCAACCCGTTTCAAGCCGCTGTTTTCCTTTTCTAACCCGTTTTTGCACATCTCTAACAAATCCGGCCCAATTTTGGCCATATCTAACTTGTTTTGGCATTTCTCTATGCCTTGTTAAGCCATCTTTGGCCATTTCTAACCCAGTTTTGCACTCTCTAACCATATTTAAGCCGGTTTTGGCAATTTCTAAACCATCTTTGATCATCTCCATCAATTTTAAAGCCAGTTTTGGCTATTTCTAAGCCATTTTTGCCCAACTGCAACCCGTTTCAAGCCGCTGTTTTCCTTTTCTAACCCGTTTTTGCACATCTCTAATAAATCTGGGCCCACTTTTGGCCATATCTCGCCCATGTTTGGACTTCTCTATCCCTTCTTAACCCATCTTTGGCCATTTCTAACCCACTTTAAGCTATTTTTAGCCCCCTTCAAGCCATTTTTAGCCATTTCTACCCGTTTTGCACCCCTCTAACTCTTTATAACTAGTTGCGTCCATTTCTAACCCAGTTTTGCACCTCCCTAACCCTTTTTTTTAAGCGTTTGTCGCCATCTCTAACCCAGTTTTTCACCTCTCTATCCCTCATAAAGCCATTTTTTTCCTGTTTCTAAACCGTTTTTGCCAACTTTCAAGGCATTTTAAGCCATTTTTTTCCTTCTCTAGACAATTTTGTCAATTTCTAACCAATTTCAGCCTTGTTTTTTTCCTTTTCTAAACTGTTTTTGCCCATTTCCCACCCATTTTAAGCCATTTTTGACCATTTCTAACCTATTTTTACTCACTTCTAACTCATTTTCAGACATTTTTAGCTAATTCTAGCCTTGTCTAACAAAGTTTTTTTTCCAGTTTTAATCCATTTGTGGCCACTTCTAACACGGTTTTGCACTTCTCTCATCATTCTTAAGCCGGTTTTGGCCGTTTCTAACCCAATTTTGCTCTTCTCTAACAACTTTAAAGCCAACTTTGGCTATTTCTAAACCATTTTTGCTCAATTGCAACCCGTTTCAAGCCGCTGTTTTCCTTTTCTAACCCGTTTTTGCACATCTCTAACAAATCCGGCCCAATTTTGGCCATATCTAACTTGTTTTGGCATTTCTCTATGCCTTGTTAAGCCATCTTTGGCCATTTCTAACCCAGTTTTGCACTCTCTAACCATATTTAAGCCGGTTTTGGCAATTTCTAAACCATCTTTGCTCATCTCCATCAATTTTAAAGCCGGTTTTCGCTATTTCTAAGCCATTTTTGCCCAACTGCAACCCGTTTCAAGCCGCTGTTTTCCTTTTCTAACCCGTTTTTTGCACATCTCTAATAAATCTGGGCCCACGTTTTGGCCATATCTCGCCCATGTTTGGACTTCTCTATCACTTCTTAACCCATCTTTGGCCATTTCTAACCCACTTTAAGCTATTTTTAGCCCCCTTCAAGCCATTTTTAGCCATTTCTACCCGTTTTGCACCCCTCTAACTCTTTATAACCTAGTTGCGTCCATTTCTAACCCAGTTTTGCACCTCCCTAACCCTTTTTTTTAAGCGTTTGTCGCCATCTCTAACCCAGTTTTTCACCTCTCTATCCCTCATAAAGCCATTTTTTTCCTGTTTCTAAACCGTTTTTGCCAACTTTCAAGGCATTTTAAGCCATTTTTTCCTTCTCTAGACAATTTTGTCAATTTCTAACCAATTTCAGCCTTGTTTTTTCCTTTTCTAAACTGTTTTTGCCCATTTCCCACCCATTTTAAGCCATTTTTGACCATTTCTAACCTATTTTTACTCACTTCTAACTCATTTTCAGACATTTTTAGCTAATTCTAGCCTTGTCTAACAAAGTTTTTTTTCCAGTTTTAATCCATTTGTGGCCACTTCTAACACGGTTTTGCACTTCTCTCATCATTCTTAAGCCGGTTTTGGCCGTTTCTAACCCAATTTTGCTCTTCTCTAACAACTTTAAAGCCAATTTTGGCTATTTCTAAACCATTTTTGCTCAATTGCAACCCGTTTCAAGCCGCTGTTTTCCTTTTCTAACCCGTTTTTGCACATCTCTAACAAATCCGGCCCAATTTTGGCCATATCTAACTTGTTTTGGCATTTCTCTATGCCTTGTTAAGCCATCTTTGGCCATTTCTAACCCAGTTTTGCACTCTCTAACCATATTTAAGCCGGTTTTGGCAATTTCTAAACCATCTTTGCTCATCTCCATCAATTTTAAAGCCGGTTTTCGCTATTTCTAAGCCATTTTTGCCCAACTGCAACCCGTTTCAAGCCGCTGTTTTCCTTTCTAACCCGTTTTTGCACATCTCTAATAAATCTGGGCCCACTTTTGGCCATATCTCGCCCATGTTTGGACTTCTCTATCCCTTCTTAACCCATCTTTGGCCATTTCTAACCCACTTTAAGCTATTTTTAGCCCCCCTTCAAGCCATTTTTAGCCATTTCTACCCGTTTTGCACCCCTCTAACTCTTTATAACCTAGTTGCGTCCATTTCTAACCCAGTTTTGCACCTCCCTAACCCTTTTTTTAAGCGTTTGTCGCCATCTCTAACCCAGTTTTTCACCTCTCTATCCCTCATAAAGCCATTTTTTCCTGTTTCTAAACCGTTTTTTGCCAACTTTCAAGGCATTTTAAGCCATATTTTTTCCTTCTCTAGACAATTTTGTCAATTTCTAACCAATTTCAGCCTTGTTTTTTTCCTTTTCTAAACTGTTTTTGCCCATTTCCCACCCATTTTAAGCCATTTTTGACCATTTCTAACCTATTTTTACTCACTTCTAACTCATTTTCAGACATTTTTAGCTAATTCTAGCCTTGTCTAACAAAGTTTTTTTTTCCAGTTTTAATCCATTTGTGGCCACTTCTAACACGGTTTTGCACTTCTCTCATCATTCTTAAGCCGGTTTTGGCCGTTTCTAACCCAATTTTGCTCTTCTCTAACAACTTTAAAGCCAATTTTGGCTATTTCTAAGCCATTTTTGCTCAATTGCAACCCGTTTCAAGCCGCTGTTTTCCTTTTCTAACCCGTTTTTGCACATCTCTAATAAATCTGGGCCTAGTTTTGGCCATATCTTGCCCATGTTTGGACTTCTCTATCACTTCTTAACCCATCTTTGGCCATTTCTAACACACTTTAAGCTATTTTTAGCCCCCTTCAAGCCATTTTTAGCCATTTCTACCCGTTTTGCACCCCTCTAACTCTTTATAACCATTTGCGTCCATTTCTAACCCAGTTTTGCACCTCCCTAACCCTTTTTTTTAAGCGTTTGTCGCCATCTCTAACCCAGTTTTTCACCTCTCTATCCCTCATAAAGCCATTTTTTCCTGTTTCTAAACCGTTTTTGCCAACTTTCAAGGCATTTTAAGCCATTTTTTTCCTTCTCTAGACAATTTTGTCAATTTCTAACCAATTTCAGCCTTGTTTTTTTCCTTTTCTAAACTGTTTTTGCCCATTTCCCACCCATTTTAAGCCATTTTTGACCATTTCTAACCTATTTTTACTCACTTCTAACTCATTTTCAGACATTTTTAGCTAATTCTAGCCTTGTCTAACAAAGTTTTTTTTTCCAGTTTTAAGCCATTTGTGGCCTTTTCTAACACGGTTTTGCACTTCTCTCATCATTCTTAAGCCTGTTTTGGCCGTTTCTAACCCAATTTTGCTCTTCTCTAACAACTTTAAAGCCAATTTTGGCTATTTCTAAACCATTTTTGCTCAATTGCAACCCGTTTCAAGCCGCTGTTTTCCTTTTCTAACCCGTTTTTGCACATCTCTAACAAATCCGGCCCAATTTTGGCCATATCTAACTTGTTTTGGCATTTCTCTATGCCTTGTTAAGCCATCTTTGGCCATTTCTAACCCAGTTTTGCACTCTCTAACCATATTTAAGCCGGTTTTGGCAATTTCTAAACCATCTTTGATCATCTCCATCAATTTTAAAGCCAGTTTTGGCTATTTCTAAGCCATTTTTGCCCAACTGCAACCCGTTTCAAGCCGCTGTTTTCCTTTTCTAACCCGTTTTTGCACATCTCTAACAAATCCGGCCCAATTTTGGCCATATCTCGCCCATGTTTGGACTTCTCTATCCCTTCTTAACCCATCTTTGGCCATTTCTAACCCACTTTAAGCTATTTTTAGCCCCCTTCAAGCCATTTTTAGCCATTTCTACCCGTTTTGCACCCCTCTAACTCTTTATAACTAGTTGCGTCCATTTCTAACCCAGTTTTGCACCTCCCTAACCCTTTTTTTTAAGCGTTTGTCGCCATCTCTAACCCAGTTTTTCACCTCTCTATCCCTCATAAAGCCATTTTTTCCTGTTTCTAAACCGTTTTTGCCAACTTTCAAGGCATTTTAAGCCATTTTTTTTCCTTCTCTAGACAATTTTGTCAATTTCTAACCAATTTCAGCCTTGTTTTTTCCTTTTCTAAACTGTTTTTGCCCATTTCCCACCCATTTTAAGCCATTTTTGACCATTTCTAACCTATTTTTACTCACTTCTAACTCATTTTCAGACATTTTTAGCTAATTCTAGCCTTGTCTAACAAAGTTTTTTTTTCCAGTTTTAATCCATTTGTGGCCACTTCTAACACGGTTTTGCACTTCTCTCATCATTCTTAAGCCGGTTTTGGCCGTTTCTAACCCAATTTTGCTCTTCTCTAACAACTTTAAAGCCAACTTTGGCTATTTCTAAACCATTTTTGCTCAATTGCAACCCGTTTCAAGCCGCTGTTTTCCTTTTCTAACCCGTTTTTTGCACATCTCTAACAAATCCGGCCCAATTTTGGCCATATCTAACTTGTTTTGGCATTTCTCTATGCCTTGTTAAGCCATCTTTGGCCATTTCTAACCCAGTTTTGCACTCTCTAACCATATTTAAGCCGGTTTTGGCAATTTCTAAACCATCTTTGCTCATCTCCATCAATTTTAAAGCCGGGTTTTCGCTATTTCTAAGCCATTTTTGCCCAACTGCAACCCGTTTTCAAGCCGCTGTTTTCCTTTTCTAACCCGTTTTTTGCACATCTCTAATAAATCTGGGCCCAGTTTTGGCCATATCTCGCCCATGTTTGGACTTCTCTATCACTTCTTAACCCATCTTTGGCCATTTCTAACCCACTTTAAGCTATTTTTAGCCCCCTTCAAGCCATTTTTAGCCATTTCTACCCGTTTTGCACCCCTCTAACTCTTTATAACTAGTTGCGTCCATTTCTAACCCAGTTTTGCACCTCCCTAACCCTTTTTTTTAAGCGTTTTGTCGCCATCTCTAACCCAGTTTTTTCACCTCTCTATCCCTCATAAAGCCATTTTTTCCTGTTTCTAAACCGTTTTTTGCCAACTTTCAAGGCATTTTAAGCCATTTTTTTTTCCTTCTCTAGACAATTTTGTCAATTTCTAACCAATTTCAGCCTTGTTTTTTCCTTTTCTAAACTGTTTTTGCCCATTTCCCACCCATTTTAAGCCATTTTTGACCATTTCTAACCTATTTTTACTCACTTCTAACTCATTTCAGACATTTTTAGCTAATTCTAGCCTTGTCTAACAAAGTTTTTTTTTCCAGTTTTAAGCCATTTGTGGCCTTTTCTAACACGGTTTTTGCACTTCTCTCATCATTCTTAAGCCTGTTTTGGCCGTTTCTAACCCAATTTTGCTCTTCTCTAACAACTTTAAAGCCAACTTTGGCTATTTCTAAACCATTTTTGCTCAATTGCAACCCGTTTCAAGCCGCTGTTTTCCTTTTCTAACCCGTTTTTGCACATCTCTAACAAATCCGGCCCAATTTTGGCCATATCTAACTTGTTTTGGCATTTCTCTATGCCTTGTTAAGCCATCTTTGGCCATTTCTAACCCAGTTTTGCACTCTCTAACCATATTTAAGCCGGGTTTTGGCAATTTCTAAACCATCTTTGCTCATCTCCATCAATTTTAAAGCCAGTTTTCGCTATTTCTAAGCCATTTTTGCCCAACTGCAACCCGTTTCAAGCCGCTGTTTTCCTTTTCTAACCCGTTTTTGCACATCTCTAATAAATCTGGGCCACTTCTCTATCACTTCTTAACCCATCTTTGGCCATTTCTAACACACTTTAAGCTATTTTTAGCCCCCTTCAAGCCATTTTTAGCCATTTCTACCCGTTTTGCACCCCTCTAACTCTTTATAACTAATTTGCGTCCATTTCTAACCCAGTTTTGCACCTCCCTAACCCTTTTTTTTAAGCGTTTGTCGCCATCTCTAACCCAGTTTTTCACCTCTCTATCCCTCATAAAGCCATTTTTTTCCTGTTTCTAAACCGTTTTTGCCAACTTTCAAGGCATTTTAAGCCATTTTTTTCCTTCTCTAGACAATTTTGTCAATTTCTAACCAATGTCAGCCTTGTTTTTTCCTTTTCTAAACTGTTTTTGCCCATTTCCCACCCATTTTAAGCCATTTTTGACCATTTCTAACCTATTTTTACTCACTTCTAACTCATTTTCAGACATTTTTAGCTAATTCTAGCCTTGTCTAACAAAGTTTTTTTTCCAGTTTTAATCCATTTGTGGCCACTTTTCTAACACGGTTTTGCACTTCTCTCCTCATTCTTAAGCCGGTTTTGGCCGTTTCTAACCCAATTTTGCTCTTCTCTAACAACTTTAAAGCCAATTTTGGCTATTTCTAAACCATTTTTGCTCAATTGCAACCCGTTTCAAGCCGCTGTTTTCCTTTTCTAACCCGTTTTTTGCACATCTCTAATAAATCTGGCCCAATTTTGGCCATATCTAACTGGTTTTGGCATTTCTCTATGCCTTGTTAAGCCATCTTTGGCCATTTCTAACCCAGTTTTGCACTCTCTAACCATATTTAAGCCGGTTTTGGCAATTTCTAAACCATCTTTGCTCATCTCCATCAATTTTAAAGCCAGGTTTTCGCTATTTCTAAGCCATTTTTGCCCAACTGCAACCCGTTTCAAGCCGCTGTTTTCCTTTTCTAACCCGTTTTTGCACATCTCTAATAAATCTGGGCCCAGTTTTGGCCATATCTCGCCCATGTTTGGACTTCTCTATCCCTTCTTAACCCATCTTTGGCCATTTCTAACCCACTTTAAGCTATTTTTAGCCCCCTTCAAGCCATTTTTAGCCATTTCTACCCGTTTTGCACCCCTCTAACTCTTTATAACTAGTTGCGTCCATTTCTAACCCAGTTTTGCACCTCCCTAACCCTTTTTTTTAAGCGTTTGTCGCCATCTCTAACCCAGTTTTTCACCTCTCTATCCCTCATAAAGCCATTTTTTCCTGTTTCTAAACCGTTTTTTGCCAACTTTCAAGGCATTTTAAGCCATTTTTTTCCTTCTCTAGACAATTTTGTCAATTTCTAACCAATTTCAGCCTTGTTTTTTCCTTTTCTAAACTGTTTTTTGCCCATTTCCCACCCATTTTAAGCCATTTTTGACCATTTCTAACCTATTTTTACTCACTTCTAACTCATTTTCAGACATTTTTAGCTAATTCTAGCCTTGTCTAACAAAGTTTTTTTTCCAGTTTTAATCCATTTGTGGCCACTTCTAACACGGTTTTGCACTTCTCTCCTCATTCTTAAGCCGGTTTTGGCCGTTTCTAACCCAATTCTGCTCTTCTCTAACAACTTTAAAGCCAATTTTGGCTATTTCTAAACCATTTTTGCTCAATTGCAACCCGTTTCAAGCCGCTGTTTTCCTTTTCTAACCCGTTTTTGCACATCTCTAATAAATCTGGGCCCAATTTTGGCCATATCTAACTGGTTTTGGCATTTCTCTATGCCTTGTTAAGCCATCTTTGGCCATTTCTAACCCAGTTTTGCACTCTCTAACCATATTTAAGCCGGTTTTGGCAATTTCTAAACCATCTTTGCTCATCTCCATCAATTTTAAAGCCAGGTTTTGGCTATTTCTAAGCCATTTTTGCCCAACTGCAACCCGTTTCAAGCCGCTGTTTTCCTTTTCTAACCCGTTTTTTGCACATCTCTAATAAATCTGGGCCCAGTTTTGGCCATATCTCGCCCATGTTTGGACTTCTCTATCCCTTCTTAACCCATCTTTGGCCATTTCTAACCCACTTTAAGCTATTTTTAGCCCCCTTCAAGCCATTTTTAGCCATTTCTACCCGTTTTGCACCCCTCTAACTCTTTATAACTAGTTGCGTCCATTTCTAACCCAGTTTTGCACCTCCCTAACCCTTTTTTTTTAAGCGTTTGTCGCCATCTCTAACCCAGTTTTTCACCTCTCTATCCCTCATAAAGCCATTTTTTCCTGTTTCTAAACCGTTTTTGCCAACTTTCAAGGCATTTTAAGCCATTTTTTTCCTTCTCTAGACAATTTTGTCAATTTCTAACCAATTTCAGCCTTGTTTTTTCCTTTTCTAAACTGTTTTTTGCCCATTTCCCACCCATTTTAAGCCATTTTTGACCATTTCTAACCTATTTTTACTCACTTCTAACTCATTTTCAGACATTTTTAGCTAATTCTAGCCTTGTCTAACAAAGTTTTTTTTTCCAGTTTTAAGCCATTTGTGGCCACTTCTAACACGGTTTTGCACTTCTCTCATCATTCTTAAGCCGGTTTTGGCCGTTTCTAACCCAATTTTGCTCTTCTCTAACAACTTTAAAGCCAATTTTGGCTATTTCTAAACCATTTTTGCTCAATTGCAACCCGTTTCAAGCCGCTGTTTTCCTTTTCTAACCCGTTTTTGCACATCTCTAATAAATCTGGGCCCAGTTTTGGCCATATCTTGCCCATGTTTGGACTTCTCTATCACTTCTTAACCCATCTTTGGCCATTTCTAACCCACTTTAAGCTATTTTTAGCCCCCTTCAAGCCATTTTTAGCCATTTCTACCCGTTTTGCACCCCTCTAACTCTTTATAACTAGTTGCGTCCATTTCTAACCCAGTTTTGCACCTCCCTAACCCTTTTTTTAAGCGTTTGTGGCCATCTCTAACCCAGTTTTTCACCTCTCTATCCCTCATAAAGCCTTTTTTTCCTTTTTCTAAACCGTTTTTGCCAACTTTCAAGGCATTTTAAGCCATATTTTTCCTTCTCTAGACAATTTTGTCAATTTCTAACCAATTTCAGCCTTGTTTTTTTCCTTTTCTAAACTGTTTTTGCCCATTTCCCACCCATTTTAAGCCATTTTTGACCATTTCTAACCTATTTTTACTCACTTCTAACTCATTTTCAGACATTTTTAGCTAATTCTAGCCTTGTCTAACAAAGTTTTTTTTTCCAGTTTTAATCCATTTGTGGCCACTTCTAACACGGTTTTGCACTTCTCTCATCATTCTTAAGCCGGTTTTGGCTGTTTCTAACCCAATTTTGCTCTTCTCTAACAACTTTAAAGCCAATTTTGGCTATTTCTAAACCATTTTTGCTCAATTGCAACCCGTTTCAAGCCGCTGTTTTCCTTTTCTAACCCGTTTTTGCACATCTCTAATAAATCTGGGCCCAATTTTGGCCATATCTAACTGGTTTTGGCATTTCTCTATGCCTTGTTAAGCCATCTTTGGCCATTTCTAACCCAGTTTTGCACTCTCTAACCATATTTAAGCCGGTTTTGGCAATTTCTAAACCATCTTTGCTCATCTCCATCAATTTTAAAGCCAGTTTTGGCTATTTCTAAGCCATTTTTGCCCAACTGCAACCCGTTTCAAGCCGCTGTTTTCCTTTTCTAACCCGTTTTTGCACATCTCTAATAAATCTGGGCCCAGTTTTGGCCATATCTCGCCCATGTTTGGACTTCTCTATCACTTCTTAACCCATCTTTGGCCATTTCTAACACACTTTAAGCTATTTTTAGCCCCCTTCAAGCCATTTTTAGCCATTTCTACCCGTTTTGCACCCCTCTAACTCTTTATAACTAGTTGCGTCCATTTCTAACCCAGTTTTGCACCTCCCTAACCCTTTTTTTTAAGCGTTTGTCGCCATCTCTAACCCAGTTTTTCACCTCTCTATCCCTCATAAAGCCATTTTTTCCTGTTTCTAAACCGTTTTTTTGCCAACTTTCAAGGCATTTTAAGCCATTTTTTTCCTTCTCTAGACAATTTTGTCAATTTCTAACCAATGTCAGCCTTGTTTTTTCCTTTTCTAAACTGTTTTTTGCCCATTTCCCACCCATTTTAAGCCATTTTTGACCATTTCTAACCTATTTTTACTCACTTCTAACTCATTTTCAGACATTTTTAGCTAATTCTAGCCTTGTCTAACAAAGTTTTTTTTCCAGTTTTAATCCATTTGTGGCCACTTCTAACACGGTTTTGCACTTCTCTCCTCATTCTTAAGCCGGTTTTGGCCGTTTCTAACCCAATTTTGCTCTTCTCTAACAACTTTAAAGCCAATTTTGGCTATTTCTAAACCATTTTTGCTCAATTGCAACCCGTTTCAAGCCGCTGTTTTCCTTTTCTAACCCGTTTTTTGCACATCTCTAATAAATCTGGGCCCAATTTTGGCCATATCTAACTGGTTTTGGCATTTCTCTATGCCTTGTTAAGCCATCTTTGGCCATTTCTAACCCAGTTTTGCACTCTCTAACCATATTTAAGCCGGTTTTGGCAATTTCTAAACCATCTTTGCTCATCTCCATCAATTTTAAAGCCAGTTTTCGCTATTTCTAAGCCATTTTTGCCCAACTGCAACCCGTTTCAAGCCGCTGTTTTCCTTTTCTAACCCGTTTTTTGCACATCTCTAATAAATCTGGGCCCAGTTTTGGCCATATCTCGCCCATGTTTGGACTTCTCTATCACTTCTTAACCCATCTTTGGCCATTTCTAACCCACTTTAAGCTATTTTTAGCCCCCTTCAAGCCATTTTTAGCCATTTCTACCCGTTTTGCACCCCTCTAACTCTTTATAACTAGTTGCGTCCATTTCTAACCCAGTTTTGCACCTCCCTAACCCTTTTTTTTTAAGCGTTTGTCGCCATCTCTAACCCAGTTTTTCACCTCTCTATCCCTCATAAAGCCATTTTTTTCCTGTTTCTAAACCGTTTTTTGCCAACTTTCAAGGCATTTTAAGCCATTTTTTTCCTTCTCTAGACAATTTTGTCAATTTCTAACCAATGTCAGCCTTGTTTTTTCCTTTTCTAAACTGTTTTTGCCCATTTCCCACCCATTTTAAGCCATTTTTGACCATTTCTAACCTATTTTTACTCACTTCTAACTCATTTTCAGACATTTTTAGCTAATTCTAGCCTTGTCTAACAAAGTTTTTTTTCCAGTTTTAATCCATTTGTGGCCACTTCTAACACGGTTTTGCACTTCTCTCATCATTCTTAAGCCGGTTTTGGCCGTTTCTAACCCAATTTTGCTCTTCTCTAACAACTTTAAAGCCAATTTTGGCTATTTCTAAACCATTTTTGCTCAATTGCAACCCGTTTCAAGCCGCTGTTTTCCTTTTCTAACCCGTTTTTGCACATCTCTAACAAATCCGGCCCAATTTTGGCCATATCTAACTGGTTTTGGCATTTCTCTATGCCTTGTTAAGCCATCTTTGGCCATTTCTAACCCAGTTTTGCACTCTCTAACCATATTTAAGCCGGTTTTGGCAATTTCTAAACCATCTTTGCTCATCTCCATCAATTTTAAAGCCGGTTTTCGCTATTTCTAAGCCATTTTTGCCCAACTGCAACCCGTTTCAAGCCGCTGTTTTCCTTTTCTAACCCGTTTTTGCACATCTCTAATAAATCTGGGCCCAGTTTTGGCCATATCTCGCCCATGTTTGGACTTCTCTATCACTTCTTAACCCATCTTTGGCCATTTCTAACCCACTTTAAGCTATTTTTAGCCCCCTTCAAGCCATTTTTAGCCATTTCTACCCGTTTTGCACCCCTCTAACTCTTTATAACTAGTTGCGTCCATTTCTAACCCAGTTTTGCACCTCCCTAACCCTTTTTTTTAAGCGTTTGTCGCCATCTCTAACCCAGTTTTTCACCTCTCTATCCCTCATAAAGCCATTTTTTCCTGTTTCTAAACCGTTTTTGCCAACTTTCAAGGCATTTTAAGCCATATTTTTCCTTCTCTAGACAATTTTGTCAATTTCTAACCAATTTCAGCCTTGTTTTTTCCTTTTCTAAACTGTTTTTGCCCATTTCCCACCCATTTTAAGCCATTTTTGACCATTTCTAACCTATTTTTACTCACTTCTAACTCATTTTCAGACATTTTTAGCTAATTCTAGCCTTGTCTAACAAAGTTTTTTTTCCAGTTTTAATCCATTTGTGGCCACTTCTAACACGGTTTTGCACTTCTCTCATCATTCTTAAGCCGGTTTTGGCCGTTTCTAACCCAATTTTGCTCTTCTCTAACAACTTTAAAGCCAATTTTGGCTATTTCTAAACCATTTTTGCTCAATTGCAACCCGTTTCAAGCCGCTGTTTTCCTTTTCTAACCCGTTTTTGCACATCTCTAATAAATCTGGGCCCAGTTTTGGCCATATCTTGCCCATGTTTGGACTTCTCTATCACTTCTTAACCCATCTTTGGCCATTTCTAACCCACTTTAAGCTATTTTTAGCCCCGTTCAAGCCATTTTTAGCCATTTCTACCCGTTTTGCACCCCTCTAACTCTTTATAACTAGTTGCGTCCATTTCTAACCCAGTTTTGCACCTCCCTAACCCTTTTTTTTAAGCGTTTGTCGCCATCTCTAACCCAGTTTTTTCACCTCTCTATCCCTCATAAAGCCATTTTTTCCTGTTTCTAAACCGTTTTTTGCCAACTTTCAAGGCATTTTAAGCCATTTTTTTCCTTCTCTAGACAATTTTGTCAATTTCTAACCAATTTCAGCCTTGTTTTTTCCTTTTCTAAACTGTTTTTGCCCATTTCCCACCCATTTTAAGCCATTTTTGACCATTTCTAACCTATTTTTACTCACTTCTAACTCATTTTCAGACATTTTTAGCTAATTCTAGCCTTGTCTAACAAAGATTTTTTTTCCAGTTTTAAGCCATTTGTGGCCTTTTCTAACACGGTTTTGCACTTCTCTCATCATTCTTAAGCCTGTTTTGGCCGTTTCTAACCCAATTTTGCTCTTCTCTAACAACTTTAAAGCCAACTTTGGCTATTTCTAAACCATTTTTGCTCAATTGCAACCCGTTTCAAGCCGCTGTTTTCCTTTTCTAACCCGTTTTTGCACATCTCTAACAAATCCGGCCCAATTTTGGCCATATCTAACTTGTTTTGGCATTTCTCTATGCCTTGTTAAGCCATCTTTGGCCATTTCTAACCCAGTTTTGCACTCTCTAACCATATTTAAGCCGGTTTTGGCAATTTCTAAACCATCTTTGCTCATCTCCATCAATTTTAAAGCCAGTTTTCGCTATTTCTAAGCCATTTTTGCCCAACTGCAACCCGTTTCAAGCCGCTGTTTTCCTTTTCTAACCCGTTTTTGCACATCTCTAATAAATCTGGGCCCAGTTTTGGCCATATCTCGCCCATGTTTGGACTTCTCTATCACTTCTTAACCCATCTTTGGCCATTTCTAACACACTTTAAGCTATTTTTAGCCCCCTTCAAGCCATTTTTAGCCATTTCTACCCGTTTTGCACCCCTCTAACTCTTTATAACTAATTGCGTCCATTTCTAACCCAGTTTTGCACCTCCCTAACCCTTTTTTTTAAGCGTTTGTCGCCATCTCTAACCCAGTTTTTCACCTCTCTATCCCTCATAAAGCCATTTTTTCCTGTTTCTAAACCGTTTTTGCCAACTTTCAAGGCATTTTAAGCCATTTTTTTCCTTCTCTAGACAATTTTGTCAATTTCTAACCAATGTCAGCCTTGTTTTTTCCTTTTCTAAACTGTTTTTGCCCATTTCCCACCCATTTTAAGCCATTTTTGACCATTTCTAACCTATTTTTACTCACTTCTAACTCATTTTCAGACATTTTTAGCTAATTCTAGCCTTGTCTAACAAAGTTTTTTTTCCAGTTTTAATCCATTTGTGGCCACTTCTAACACGGTTTTGCACTTCTCTCATCATTCTTAAGCCGGTTTTGGCCGTTTCTAACCCAATTTTGCTCTTCTCTAACAACTTTAAAGCCAATTTTGGCTATTTCTAAACCATTTTTGCTCAATTGCAACCCGTTTCAAGCCGCTGTTTTCCTTTTCTAACCCGTTTTTGCACATCTCTAATAAATCTGGGCCCAATTTTGGCCATATCTAACTGGTTTTGGCATTTCTCTATGCCTTGTTAAGCCATCTTTGGCCATTTCTAACCCAGTTTTGCACTCTCTAACCATATTTAAGCCGGTTTTGGCAATTTCTAAACCATCTTTGCTCATCTCCATCAATTTTAAAGCCAGTTTTCGCTATTTCTAAGCCATTTTTGCCCAACTGCAACCCGTTTCAAGCCGCTGTTTTCCTTTTCTAACCCGTTTTTTGCACATCTCTAATAAATCTGGGCCCAGTTTTGGCCATATCTCGCCCATGTTTGGACTTCTCTATCACTTCTTAACCCATCTTTGGCCATTTCTAACCCACTTTAAGCTATTTTTAGCCCCCTTCAAGCCATTTTTAGCCATTTCTACCCGTTTTGCACCCCTCTAACTCTTTATAACTAGTTGCGTCCATTTCTAACCCAGTTTTGCACCTCCCTAACCCTTTTTTTTTTAAGCGTTTGTCGCCATCTCTAACCCAGTTTTTTCACCTCTCTATCCCTCATAAAGCCATTTTTTCCTGTTTCTAAACCGTTTTTTGCCAACTTTCAAGGCATTTTAAGCCATTTTTTTCCTTCTCTAGACAATTTTGTCAATTTCTAACCAATTTCAGCCTTGTTTTTTTCCTTTTCTAAACTGTTTTTGCCCATTTCCCACCCATTTTAAGCCATTTTTGACCATTTCTAACCTATTTTTACTCACTTCTAACTCATTTTCAGACATTTTTAGCTAATTCTAGCCTTGTCTAACAAAGTTTTTTTTCCAGTTTTAAGCCATTTGTGGCCACTTCTAACACGGTTTTGCACTTCTCTCATCATTCTTAAGCCGGTTTTGGCCGTTTCTAACCCAATTTTGCTCTTCTCTAACAACTTTAAAGCCAATTTTGGCTATTTCTAAACCATTTTTGCTCAATTGCAACCCGTTTCAAGCCGCTGTTTTCCTTTTCTAACCCGTTTTTTGCACATCTCTAATAAATCTGGGCCCAGTTTTGGCCATATCTTGCCCATGTTTGGACTTCTCTATCACTTCTTAACCCATCTTTGGCCATTTCTAACCCACTTTAAGCTATTTTTAGCCCCCTTCAAGCCATTTTTAGCCATTTCTACCCGTTTTTGCACCCCTCTAACTCTTTATAACTAGTTGCGTCCATTTCTAACCCAGTTTTGCACCTCCCTAACCCTTTTTTTTAAGCGTTTGTGGCCATCTCTAACCCAGTTTTTCACCTCTCTATCCCTCATAAAGCCATTTTTTCCTGTTTCTAAACCGTTTTTGCCAACTTTCAAGGCATTTTAAGCCATATTTTTCCTTCTCTAGACAATTTTGTCAATTTCTAACCAATTTCAGCCTTGTTTTTTCCTTTTCTAAACTGTTTTTGCCCATTTCCCACCCATTTTAAGCCATTTTTGACCATTTCTAACCTATTTTTACTCACTTCTAACTCATTTTCAGACATTTTTAGCTAATTCTAGCCTTGTCTAACAAAGTTTTTTTTCCAGTTTTAATCCATTTGTGGCCACTTCTAACACGGTTTTGCACTTCTCTCATCATTCTTAAGCCGGTTTTGGCCGTTTCTAACCCAATTTTGCTCTTCTCTAACAACTTTAAAGCCAATTTTGGCTATTTCTAAACCATTTTTGCTCAATTGCAACCCGTTTCAAGCCGCTGTTTTCCTTTTCTAACCCGTTTTTGCACATCTCTAATAAATCTGGGCCCAATTTTGGCCATATCTAACTTGTTTTGGCATTTCTCTATGCCTTGTTAAGCCATCTTTGGCCATTTCTAACCCAGTTTTGCACTCTCTAACCATATTTAAGCCGGTTTTGGCAATTTCTAAACCATCTTTGCTCATCTCCATCAATTTTAAAGCCGGTTTTGGCTATTTCTAAGCCATTTTTGCCCAACTGCAACCCGTTTCAAGCCGCTGTTTTCCTTTTCTAACCCGTTTTTGCACATCTCTAATAAATCTGGGCCCAGTTTTGGCCATATCTCGCCCATGTTTGGACTTCTCTATCCCTTCTTAACCCATCTTTGGCCATTTCTAACCCACTTTAAGCTATTTTTAGCCCCCTTCAAGCCATTTTTAGCCATTTTCTACCCGTTTTGCACCCCTCTAACTCTTTATAACTAGTTGCGTCCATTTCTAACCCAGTTTTGCACCTCCCTAACCCTTTTTTTTAAGCGTTTGTCGCCATCTCTAACCCAGTTTTTCACCTCTCTATCCCTCATAAAGCCATTTTTTCCTGTTTCTAAACCGTTTTTGCCAACTTTCAAGGCATTTTAAGCCATTTTTTTCCTTCTCTAGACAATTTTGTCAATTTCTAACCAATTTCAGCCTTGTTTTTTCCTTTTCTAAACTGTTTTTGCCCATTTCCCACCCATTTTAAGCCATTTTTGACCATTTCTAACCTATTTTTACTCACTTCTAACTCATTTTCAGACATTTTTAGCTAATTCTAGCCTTGTCTAACAAAGTTTTTTTTCCAGTTTTAAGCCATTTGTGGCCACTTCTAACACGGTTTTGCACTTCTCTCATCATTCTTAAGCCGGTTTTGGCCGTTTCTAACCCAATTTTGCTCTTCTCTAACAACTTTAAAGCCAATTTTGGCTATTTCTAAACCATTTTTGCTCAATTGCAACCCGTTTCAAGCCGCTGTTTTCCTTTTCTAACCCGTTTTTGCACATCTCTAATAAATCTGGGCCCAGTTTTGGCCATATCTTGCCCATGTTTGGACTTCTCTATCACTTCTTAACCCATCTTTGGCCATTTCTAACCCACTTTAAGCTATTTTTAGCCCCCTTCAAGCCATTTTTAGCCATTTCTACCCGTTTTGCACCCCTCTAACTCTTTATAACTAGTTGCGTCCATTTCTAACCCAGTTTTGCACCTCCCTAACCCTTTTTTTTAAGCGTTTGTGGCCATCTCTAACCCAGTTTTTCACCTCTCTATCCCTCATAAAGCCATTTTTTCCTGTTTCTAAACCGTTTTTGCCAACTTTCAAGGCATTTTAAGCCATTTTTTTCCTTCTCTAGACAATTTTGTCAATTTCTAACCAATTTCAGCCTTGTTTTTTCCTTTTCTAAACTGTTTTTGGCCATTTCCCACCCATTTTAAGCCATTTTTGACCATTTCTAACCTATTTTTACTCACTTCTAACTCATTTTCAGACATTTTTAGCTAATTCTAGCCTTGTCTAACAAAGTTTTTTTTTCCAGTTTTAATCCATTTGTGGCCACTTCTAACACGGTTTTGCACTTCTCTCATCATTCTTAAGCCGGTTTTGGCCGTTTCTAACCCAATTTTGCTCTTCTCTAACAACTTTAAAGCCAATTTTGGCTATTTCTAAACCATTTTTGCTCAATTGCAACCCGTTTCAAGCCGCTGTTTTCCTTTTCTAACCCGTTTTTGCACATCTCTAACAAATCCGGCCCAATTTTGGCCATATCTAACTTGTTTTGGCATTTCTCTATGCCTTGTTAAGCCATCTTTGGCCATTTCTAACCCAGTTTTGCACTCTCTAACCATATTTAAGCCGGTTTTGGCAATTTCTAAACCATCTTTGATCATCTCCATCAATTTTAAAGCCAGTTTTGGCTATTTCTAAGCCATTTTTGCCCAACTGCAACCCGTTTCAAGCCGCTGTTTTATTTTTCTAACCCGTTTTTGCACATCTCTAATAAATCTGGGCCCAGTTTTGGCCATATCTCGCCCATGTTTGGACTTCTCTATCCCTTCTTAACCCATCTTTGGCCATTTCTAACACACTTTAAGCTATTTTTAGCCCCCTTCAAGCCATTTTTAGCCATTTCTACCCGTTTTGCACCCCTCTAACTCTTTATAACTAGTTGCGTCCATTTCTAACCCAGTTTTGCACCTCCCTAACCCTTTTTTTTAAGCGTTTGTGGCCATCTCTAACCCAGTTTTTCACCTCTCTATCCCTCATAAAGCCATTTTTTCCTGTTTCTAAACCGTTTTTTGCCAACTTTCAAGGCATTTTAAGCCATTTTTTTCCTTCTCTAGACAATTTTGTCAATTTCTAACCAATTTCAGCCTTGTTTTTTCCTTTTCTAAACTGTTTTTGGCCATTTCCCACCCATTTTAAGCCATTTTTGACCATTTCTAACCTATTTTTACTCACTTCTAACTCATTTTCAGACATTTTTAGCTAATTCTAGCCTTGTCTAACAAAGTTTTTTTTCCAGTTTTAATCCATTTGTGGCCACTTCTAACACGGTTTTGCACTTCTCTCATCATTCTTAAGCCGGTTTTGGCCGTTTCTAACCCAATTTTGCTCTTCTCTAACAACTTTAAAGCCAATTTTGGCTATTTCTAAACCATTTTTGCTCAATTGCAACCCGTTTCAAGCCGCTGTTTTCCTTTTCTAACCCGTTTTTGCACATCTCTAACAAATCCGGCCCAATTTTGGCCATATCTAACTGGTTTTGGCATTTCTCTATGCCTTGTTAAGCCATCTTTGGCCATTTCTAACCCAGTTTTGCACTCTCTAACCATATTTAAGCCGGTTTTTGGCAATTTCTAAACCATCTTTGATCATCTCCATCAATTTTAAAGCCAGTTTTGGCTATTTCTAAGCCATTTTTGCCCAACTGCAACCCGTTTCAAGCCGCTGTTTTCCTTTTCTAACCCGTTTTTGCACATCTCTAATAAATCTGGGCCCACTTTTGGCCATATCTCGCCCATGTTTGGACTTCTCTATCCCTTCTTAACCCATCTTTGGCCATTTCTAACACACTTTAAGCTATTTTTAGCCCCCTTCAAGCCATTTTTAGCCATTTCTACCCGTTTTGCACCCCTCTAACTCTTTATAACTAGTTGCGTCCATTTCTAACCCAGTTTTGCACCTCCCTAACCCTTTTTTTTAAGCGTTTGTCGCCATCTCTAACCCAGTTTTTCACCTCTCTATCCCTCATAAAGCCATTTTTTCCTGTTTCTAAACCGTTTTTTGCCAACTTTCAAGGCATTTTAAGCCATTTTTTTCCTTCTCTAGACAATTTTGTCAATTTCTAACCAATTTCAGCCTTGTTTTTTCCTTTTCTAAACTGTTTTTGCCCATTTCCCACCCATTTTAAGCCATTTTTGACCATTTCTAACCTATTTTTACTCACTTCTAACTCATTTTCAGACATTTTTAGCTAATTCTAGCCTTGTCTAACAAAGTTTTTTTTTCCAGTTTTAATCCATTTGTGGCCACTTCTAACACGGTTTTGCACTTCTCTCATCATTCTTAAGCCGGTTTTGGCCGTTTCTAACCCAATTTTGCTCTTCTCTAACAACTTTAAAGCCAATTTTGGCTATTTCTAAACCATTTTTGCTCAATTGCAACCCGTTTCAAGCCGCTGTTTTCCTTTTCTAACCCGTTTTTGCACATCTCTAACAAATCCGGCCCAATTTTGGCCATATCTAACTGGTTTTGGCATTTCTCTATGCCTTGTTAAGCCATCTTTGGCCATTTCTAACCCAGTTTTGCACTCTCTAACCATATTTAAGCCGGTTTTGGCAATTTCTAAACCATCTTTGCTCATCTCCATCAATTTTAAAGCCGGTTTTCGCTATTTCTAAGCCATTTTTGCCCAACTGCAACCCGTTTCAAGCCGCTGTTTTATTTTTCTAACCCGTTTTTGCACATCTCTAATAAATCTGGGCCCAGTTTTGGCCATATCTCGCCCATGTTTGGACTTCTCTATCCCTTCTTAACCCATCTTTGGCCATTTCTAACACACTTTAAGCTATTTTTAGCCCCCTTCAAGCCATTTTTAGCCATTTCTACCCGTTTTGCACCCCTCTAACTCTTTATAACCATTTGCGTCCATTTCTAACCCAGTTTTGCACCTCCCTAACCCTTTTTAAGCGTTTGTGGCCATCTCTAACCCAGTTTTTCACCTCTCTATCCCTCATAAAGCCATTTTTTCCTGTTTCTAAACCGTTTTTGCCAACTTTCAAGGCATTTTAAGCCATTTTTTTTCCTTCTCTAGACAATTTTGTCAATTTCTAACCAATTTCAGCCTTGTTTTTTTCCTTTTCTAAACTGTTTTTGGCCATTTCCCACCCATTTTAAGCCATTTTTGACCATTTCTAACCTATTTTTACTCACTTCTAACTCATTTTCAGACATTTTTAGCTAATTCTAGCCTTGTCTAACAAAGTTTTTTTTCCAGTTTTAAGCCATTTGTGGCCTTTTCTAACACGGTTTTGCACTTCTCTCATCATTCTTAAGCCGGTTTTGGCCGTTTCTAACCCAATTTTGCTCTTCTCTAACAACTTTAAAGCCAATTTTGGCTATTTCTAAACCACTTTTGCTCAATTGCAACCCGTTTCAAGCCGCTGTTTTCCTTTTCTAACCCGTTTTTGCACATCTCTAACAAATCCGGCCCAATTTTGGCCATATCTAACTTGTTTTGGCATTTCTCTATGCCTTGTTAAGCCATCTTTGGCCATTTCTAACCCAGTTTTGCACTCTCTAACCATATTTAAGCCGGTTTTGGCAATTTCTAAACCATCTTTGCTCATCTCCATCAATTTTAAAGCCGGTTTTCGCTATTTCTAAGCCATTTTTGCCCAACTGCAACCCGTTTCAAGCCGCTGTTTTATTTTTCTAACCCGTTTTTGCACATCTCTAATAAATCTGGGCCCAGTTTTGGCCATATCTCGCCCATGTTTGGACTTCTCTATCCCTTCTTAACCCATCTTTGGCCATTTCTAACCCACTTTAAGCTATTTTTAGCCCCCTTCAAGCCATTTTTAGCCATTTCTACCCGTTTTGCACCCCTCTAACTCTTTATAACTAGTTGCGTCCATTTCTAACCCAGTTTTGCACCTCCCTAACCCTTTTTTTTAAGCGTTTGTGGCCATCTCTAACCCAGTTTTTCACCTCTCTATCCCTCATAAAGCCATTTTTTCCTGTTTCTAAACCGTTTTTGCCAACTTTCAAGGCATTTTAAGCCATTTTTTTCCTTCTCTAGACAATTTTGTCAATTTCTAACCAATTTCAGCCTTGTTTTTTCCTTTTCTAAACTGTTTTTGCCCATTTCCCACCCATTTTAAGCCATTTTTGACCATTTCTAACCTATTTTTACTCACTTCTAACTCATTTTCAGACATTTTTAGCTAATTCTAGCCTTGTCTAACAAAGTTTTTTTTTCCAGTTTTAATCCATTTGTGGCCACTTCTAACACGGTTTTGCACTTCTCTCATCATTCTTAAGCCGGTTTTGGCCGTTTCTAACCCAATTTTGCTCTTCTCTAACAACTTTAAAGCCAATTTTGGCTATTTCTAAACCATTTTTGCTCAATTGCAACCCGTTTCAAGCCGCTGTTTTCCTTTTCTAACCCGTTTTTGCACATCTCTAACAAATCCGGCCCAATTTTGGCCATATCTAACTGGTTTTGGCATTTCTCTATGCCTTGTTAAGCCATCTTTGGCCATTTCTAACCCAGTTTTGCACTCTCTAACCATATTTAAGCCGGTTTTGGCAATTTCTAAACCATCTTTGATCATCTCCATCAATTTTAAAGCCAGTTTTGGCTATTTCTAAGCCATTTTTGCCCAACTGCAACCCGTTTCAAGCCGCTGTTTTCCTTTTCTAACCCGTTTTTGCACATCTCTAATAAATCTGGGCCCAGTTTTGGCCATATCTCGCCCATGTTTGGACTTCTCTATCCCTTCTTAACCCATCTTTGGCCATTTCTAACACACTTTAAGCTATTTTTAGCCCCCTTCAAGCCATTTTTAGCCATTTCTACCCGTTTTGCACCCCTCTAACTCTTTATAACTATTTGCGTCCATTTCTAACCCAGTTTTGCACCTCCCTAACCCTTTTTTTTAAGCGTTTGTCGCCATCTCTAACCCAGTTTTTCACCTCTCTATCCCTCATAAAGCCATTTTTTTCCTGTTTCTAAACCGTTTTTGCCAACTTTCAAGGCATTTTAAGCCATTTTTTTCCTTCTCTAGACAATTTTGTCAATTTCTAACCAATTTCAGCCTTGTTTTTTTCCTTTTCTAAACTGTTTTTGCCCATTTCCCACCCATTTTAAGCCATTTTTGACCATTTCTAACCTATTTTTACTCACTTCTAACTCATTTTCAGACATTTTTAGCTAATTCTAGCCTTGTCTAACAAATTTTTTTTTCCAGTTTTAATCCATTTGTGGCCATTTCTAACACGGTTTTGCACTTCTCTCATCATTCTTAAGCCGGTTTTGGCCGTTTCTAACCCAATTTTGCTCTTCTCTAACAACTTTAAAGCCAATTTTGGCTATTTCTAAACCATTTTTGCTCAATTGCAACCCGTTTCAAGCCGCTGTTTTCCTTTTCTAACCCGTTTTTGCACATCTCTAACAAATCCGGCCCAATTTTGGCCATATCTAACTGGTTTTGGCATTTCTCTATGCCTTGTTAAGCCATCTTTGGCCATTTCTAACCCAGTTTTGCACTCTCTAACCATATTTAAGCCGGTTTTGGCAATTTCTAAACCATCTTTGCTCATCTCCATCAATTTTAAAGCCGGTTTTCGCTATTTCTAAGCCATTTTTGCCCAACTGCAACCCGTTTCAAGCCGCTGTTTTCCTTTTCTAACCCGTTTTTGCACATCTCTAATAAATCTGGGCCCAGTTTTGGCCATATCTTGCCCATGTTTGGACTTCTCTATCACTTCTTAACCCATCTTTGGCCATTTCTAACCCACTTTAAGCTATTTTTAGCCCCCTTCAAGCCATTTTTAGCCATTTCTACCCGTTTTGCACCCCTCTAACTCTTTATAACTAGTTGCGTCCATTTCTAACCCAGTTTTGCACCTCCCTAACCCTTTTTTTTAAGCGTTTGTGGCCATCTCTAACCCAGTTTTTCACCTCTCTATCCCTCATAAAGCCATTTTTTCCTGTTTCTAAACCGTTTTTGCCAACTTTCAAGGCATTTTAAGCCATTTTTTTCCTTCTCTAGACAATTTTGTCAATTTCTAACCAATTTCAGCCTTGTTTTTTCCTTTTCTAAACTGTTTTTGCCCATTTCCCACCCATTTTAAGCCATTTTTGACCATTTCTAACCTATTTTTACTCACTTCTAACTCATTTTCAGACATTTTTAGCTAATTCTAGCCTTGTCTAACAAAGGTTTTTTCCTGTTTTAAGCCATTTGTGGCCATTTCTAACACGGTTTTGCACTTCTCTCATCATTCTTAAGCCGGTTTTGGCCGTTTCTAACCCAATTTTGCTCTTCTCTAACAACTTTAAAGCCAATTTTGGCTATTTCTAAACCATTTTTGCTCAATTGCAACCCGTTTCAAGCCGCTGTTTTCCTTTTCTAACCCGTTTTTGCACATCTCTAACAAATCCGGCCCAATTTTGGCCATATCTAACTGGTTTTGGCATTTCTCTATGCCTTGTTAAGCCATCTTTGGCCATTTCTAACCCAGTTTTGCACTCTCTAACCATATTTAAGCCGGTTTTGGCAATTTCTAAACCATCTTTGATCATCTCCATCAATTTTAAAGCCATTTTTTGGCTATTTCTAAGCCATTTTTGCCCAACTGCAACCCGTTTCAAGCCGCTGTTTTATTTTTCTAACCCGTTTTTGCACATCTCTAATAAATCTGGGCCCAGTTTTGGCCATATCTCGCCCATGTTTGGACTTCTCTATCCCTTCTTAACCCATCTTTGGCCATTTCTAACCCACTTTAAGCTATTTTTAGCCCCCTTCAAGCCATTTTTAGCCATTTCTACCCGTTTTGCACCCCTCTAACTCTTTATAACTAGTTGCGTCCATTTCTAACCCAGTTTTGCACCCCCCTAACCCTTTTCTTAAGCGCTTGTGGCTATCTCTAACCCAGTTCTTCACCTCTCTATCCCTCATAAAGCCATTTTTTCCTGCTTCTAAACCGTTTTTGCCAACTTTCAAGGCATTTTAAGCCATTTTTTCCTTCTCTAGTCAATTTTGTCAATTTCTAACGAATTTCAGCCTTGTTTTTTCCTTTTCTAAACTGTTTTTGCCCATTTCCCACCCATTTTAAGCCATTTTTGACCATTTCTAACTTATTTTTACTCACTCTTATATGATGCTGCTGCACTTGTCACTGGGGCTGATGTAGCTACCATGCTTGTTAGCTCTCCTACTACCAGCTTCTCTTCTCCCGAGTCTGGATCTTGCTCCTCTGCCTTTCTGGGAAATGCTGCATGATCCCTTGTTTCCTCCTGGGGCTTGGCGGGCGACTTCCGGGGGATACTCTCAGCCTCTGCAGGGTTGGGGTTGTCCTCAGGACTCGGCTTTTCCGCTGCCTGCTCTCGCTGCTCTGCTACTGCCGCTTGGTTCCCTAGGCCGCTCTCCCTGGCAGCTTCAGCAGCCGCCGCCGGGTCCCGGGGCCACTCCTTCCAGGCTTCATGTGTCCTCACGCAGACAGAGGCGAGGACAAAGGCAAGGATGTTGAAGAGCAGCGGGACGGCCTGGTACAAGTCCGAGTCCATGGCCAAGTCCATCCCCCCCTGCTGCTGGAGTCCCCCCGTATTACAAGTCATTGCTGTAAAGTACAGTGAAAGAAAATCTTTAGCCCAAGCCCCATGACTGATAAACACAAAGACAGCTAATCCATACTCAAATACCTGGCATAATCCTGAAACTGTGAGATCCAGAGAAAAAAACTCTGAGAGCCAATAAATCAGCATTGTGAGGAGTGACCATAAATCCGCTCAGATCTGTTCTTGTCTCAAACCCTCAGGCCCCACATTGGGCACCAAAAAAAAACTGTTGTGGTTTAAACCAAGTCCGCACAGCTCGTTCACTCACACCCCCCCCCCTTCCCCCCCCCCCCCCCCCCCCCCGCTCCCCCAACTCCCGGAGAGTTAGGAAGGAGAATCCAAAGAATGTAGCCCCCACATGTTGAGATAAGAATGGTTTAGTAGCTAAGGCATAACACAAATCACTCCTGCTACTAGTACTACAAATAATAATGATAAAGCCAATAACAAGTGAAGAGAATACAACACCTCACCAGACACCAAGCCATAACTCACCCCCCCCCCACACCCGACCGAGCACTGACTGATACCTCCACCATTCCCCCCAGAGCTCCAGCACTTCTGGGTTTCTCCCGGTTACATCCTGGGTATGACGTGCTATGGTATGGAATACCTCTTTGGCTAGCCTGCGTCATTTGTCCTGTCTCTCCTTCCTCCCGGCCTCCCTCCTTCCCCTGCAGAGCATGAGCTCAGAAAAGGCCTTGGACAAACCAAACCAAACATTTGAGCAGTAACTCAAAACATGCTTGCTATCAGCAACCATTCTTAGCCTGAAAGTCAAAACACAGCATTGCACCAGCTACCAAGAAGGAGAAAAAATGACTGCTACTGCTCAAACCAGGACAATGTCAAAAACACAGCACTGCACCAGCTACTAAGGAGAAAAATGACTGCTACCGCTGAACCCAGGACAAGTTAGCGCATGTATAAGTCCTTTCCTAAATAGGGATGTGCTCTACAGCAGAGCCAGTGGAGTCACTGGTGCGGCAGGCGAGATTCAATATGCATAATTGATTCCTCAGAAAGAGCAAGGCTGTGAAAACAACAGCTAATGGCCATTCCTCCTCCTTTTTTTTAAGACAACCATTTAAACACAGAGTTTAAACATAGGTAAAATGGAGATTGCAAGGCGCCATTTCCAAAAATCCCATTGAAATCAGTAGGACCCTTAGAAAAGGCAGGATCTTCCCAGGTGATGTTTTGTCCATTTTCCTTTTTTTCAGAGCTATGCTCTAAACCAAGTTAAGAACCATCTTTACCTCATTAAATTTGTTTCCTTTCAGCACTGATCCTTCATTACTACATGCATTTTTTTAAAGCCCTCATAGCTAATACCACAACTATAGGTCTAGGGTTTGTTTATAGCCCTAAACTCCGCAGAGAGTTATGTGTCTTGTTGCTGTGGAAACTGGGATTCTAAAACTAAACAGATTTTAGAAGAGACCTGCTGAATTTGGGTACTAGCTTTCACTTCCAGAGGTCTGTGATCAACTGTGCCTTAAACTTAGGGATGAAATACATCCAGTGGTCTAGCCCTCAGGGAACACTGGTCCTCTATGGTTTTTTTATGATCTAGCATTTTGTAGCCTTCTTTTTCCTCTCTGTTGTGAGACAAAAGATGTGCAGGTAGCTCTGAGGTGTTAAACTCATGGTGTCAGCAATGTCAAATTTGCCAGGCTCGGGGCAATATGCTTTTTTCTTTCACTTCCATTGATTCTGGGGGAGCCTTTTGCCAAGGGAAATGCTACCTTACGCGCTGCTATGCTTGTAAACCTCCTGCATGCTGCAGTAAATCCAGAGCTTTGACACTGGCATGGATCAGTGTTTCCTAGAAATTAGATTTCACTGTAATAAATAGTTATTTAAATGATTTTGCTTATCTCTGGGTATAGTGTGCAAAGGGCGAGAGCGTGATTGATGGGCTGGATCCTCCTTATACCCTGCATCCTCTATTGGCAGGTCAGCTTTACCTGGGCAGGGATCTCAACGAGTTGCCCAAGGAAAAGCCAGTCCTTCCCCATGGTCCATCTAGGGAACCTCACACTGCTCCTGTATGAGATGCCAAAAGCCAGCAACATGATGCCCCTCAGCCTGGCCGTGAGCTGCATGAGGCTGCTGGATCATCGCAGGAATGCTGTGCTTGTTACCACCCAGGCTTTTTCCATGCCTCTAAATGTCAGGTACCCCCACCACCCAGGGACAAATCTTTTAGAGGGCTCTGCCAAAGGGCTGCATTCACTATTTCTCTGGCTATGGGTGTCACTTTCTAGCAAGTGCTAAGGTTTAAAAAACCCTTATAATTCAAGCAGCAATTCTGTTTACAAACCAGCTCCAGAGCCAAGTCTAACCTGAGCAGAGATTTAAGATGCTTCCAGACTGTCAATCTTGGAACAGTACCCTGGAAAATGACACCCTATATATGTGTCTGAGGGAGAGGCGGGGGAAAGGGAGGGACAAGCAATGTAACATGACTAGCCCACTAGCATGTGTTTTCAATTCATGAACAAGGCACAAATGTCAGAGCTGATTAGCTATTGCTTTGCATTTCCATAAGTAAAGCAGCAATCCCTGTGTGTTCTGGCTTCCAGGGCTTAGGGGGAGATTGCCAGGCAGCCTCTCCTTCCCTAGAGCAGCCTTGACATTCGTTCAGCACGTTCTCTGGGTCCACACTGGCACAAGGCGTATTGCGCCTGGTAGAATTTATTCCTGTGATATTAGTTTAAAACTAGAAATGCAGGAGCCAAGACTCAGACCAAGGGAATGGTAATTCAGTGATTTAAATTTTCCATTAGAGGGTGCCAGGGACCTACTGTTGCTGCAGACCCCAGAAATCACTGAAAACGGGACTTTGTCCTGTACTTTTTGAGACCAGTAAATCTGTGCCTGTAGTTGGACCCAATCCTTGTACCGCCCAACTAAAGTAACCTGCTTGCCATGCTGAAATGCATATGGGGAAGAATTGATGTGGCAGTTGTAAATGCAAAGCACATCAGTAGGTGACAGCCTGCAGCAAATTCAATGAGATGAAGCCCTCACGCTGCTGTGTGCGAACAGGAGCATAGCTGGGGATGGGAGAGGTCTTTACTGGGCTTCATGTGATGGTGATGAGACATGGGTGAAGTCCAGTATTCCCCATTTTACTTTGTCCCTGTGTAGGAGGTATTGACAACAGGACAGATGTGCAAAGAGCTGGCTTTTCTCAGCCTGGAAATGAGAGTTGTTAAGGGTAAAACAGACATGCAGGGTTGTGGCATCCTTTGGGATGCTTGTAAGAAAAAGAGATGACTGGCATTTGTCAGGAGTGGCCCCTGTATCATCAATCCCTCCTCAGAAAAGGGAAAACTTTCTGCAGCAGTTCCCAGCCTTTCAACTGTGAAATGTCAGGGGTTTCTCCTGGATCTCATCTGCACAGTGGGTGTTGTTAAAAAGTAAAAGGAACTTTTAAAAAGAGAAAGCAATCCAGTCCTCCCAATTTAGGCTTTTGAAAAGAAATGCAGACTTTGGGAGAGAACGTGTCAGAGCAGGATGAAAGTCTCCTTTTTGGTTTTGAAGCTTTGGAAAACCAATTCAAAGATCTATAGTTTTGTGGAAGAAGTGTTAGTGAAACTATTTGAATCAGCTGGTCAAACCCAACTGTGGAGACCCTGGCTCTTCTTCCTCTCCCAAAGGCCACCAATGGAAAGAGCTCAGATAGCCACCCATGGGACACCAGTTCCTCTTTACAGTTCAGCTTCAGGGGAGGACATGGAAAAAGTGAAATTAAGTCTTGGACTAGGAGGTATATCTGTGCATGACCTGCTCTGCAGTGATTCAGCAGGCAGATCCATCCCTGTGCATCACTTTCCTCATTTGCCTATCCAGCACAGTACTTTTCTGGAGCATGTGTCTTTCTGGTGGGCAAGTAAACTAGGGGATATGAACCCTTTTTGGGGGTCAGTGGATGGAAAGTGATAGGTAATAGCAGTGAGGGGAAAGGTAATATGTTTAGATCCCTGTCGTGGTCTAAACCAAGTCCCCCAACTCCCAGAGAGTTCGGAATGAAAATCCAAAGAATATAGCCCCCACGGATTGAGATAAGAACAGTTTAATAGCTAAGGTATAACATAAATCACTACAGCCACTTCTACTACAAATAATAATGATACAGCAAACAACAAGTGAAGAGAATACAACACCTCACCAGCCACCGACCCATAACTCACTCCACCCTGCCCGGCCGAGCACCGCATGCTACCTCCTCCATCTTCCCCCCAGAGCTCCACCCCTCCAGCTCTCTCTCCCACTTGCATCCTGGGCATCACGTGCTATGGTATGGAATACCTCATTGGCTAGCCTGGGTCAGGTGTCCTGTCTCTCCTTCCTCCCGGCCTCCCCTCCTCCCCAGCAGAGCACGTGCTCAGAAAAGGCCTTGAACAAAAACACCCTCAAAACATGCTCGCTATCAAGCAACTGTTCCCAGCCCAGAAGTCATAACACAGCACTGCACCACCTACAAGAAGGAGAGAAAATGACTGCTATGGCTGAACCCATGACTTTATCCACCCCTTATTCCATACCATTCACGTCATGCCCAGATCCCACATTTCCAATACACCACCACTCTTAAGTCCACCCCTCGATCATGAGACATCTCTATGTTGCATCTCTGGACTGATAGCCTGAAGTATCTGGGCCCACCAGGCTCAAAATCGTTCACCGTCCCCTTCAGCAGTTCTACAGCTTGCTGCTGGGGACTCCATACAGCTGCCTTCCACTTCCAATGCTTCCAAAGCACTGGAGGGGCCCAGTGGACCAGATACTTTGCCTTACTGTCCCACATGCCCTGCCACTCATGACTGTCCAGCCTTGGGGACAGTCTCCTGGTGCTCCTACATACTTGTCTAACCCTAGACAAGACCCAAACCTGACTGCTTAACTTTTGGGATCAGACAAAATGGTTGTGGATGGAACACATCCTGGGCATCACGTGCTATGGTATGGAATACCTCTTTGGCTAGCCTGGGTCAGGTGTCCTGTCTCTCCTTCCCCCCGGCCTCCCCTCCTCCCTGGAAGAGCACATGCTCAGAAAAGGCCTTGAACAAAAACACCCTCAAAACATGCTCACTATCAAGCAACTGTTCCCAGCCCAGAAGTCATAACACAGCACTGCACCAGCTACAAGAAGGAGAGAAAATGACTGCTATGGCTGAACCCATGACAATCCCAAAGCCCAGTGCTGCTTGGCTCTGTGTCATATACTGACAGCTTTCCCTGTGGACTTCAGCCAATGTGGCTCAGGGTTTGGAGCCGTCTGCTCATGTCCCAAGCCACAGTGGGTGATTCATAGCAGATGGGATGAAGGGCTGATCCTGGGTTCCACCAGCAAGACTGAGCTGTGTTTTTCTGCCCAAGTTTTCAGCATGAAGCAGGAGCAGCAGTGTCTTCACCAGGTGGGTATAGGCTATGTCAGCAGCCAGCACACAGCCTGTTTTTTCCCAGGGTCTGGGAGGAATCTGGTCCTTCTAGACCCAAAAGTTAGCATCATGTGCCAGCAATTATTTCTAGCTGACAGATGAAAAAACAGCAACTGACTTGTCTGACACAGCAGTTTTGCAATAAACCATGCTTGCCTGAGTGCTGGTGTTTGCCGAGGCCATCTTTTTGACCATGGTTGTTTCCCTGGTGTTGCAAGGATGGAAACCACGGTAGACACACAATCCATGTGGAGCTCAGGCAGACCTCCACGGCCCTTCTCCAGCTGCTCCCTTGCTGCTGTGGACAAGGGGCAAGAAGAAACCCTGCACCCAGATCTCTGATCCCCATCATACCTCTGAAGCACTCTGATTTCAGAGGATGGGAATAGCAAATTGCTGGGCTGCAGTCACATCCTCATGGAAAGAGCCACCTTTTTGCCATCTTACATTGCTGGAGTGTCTTTCTTCCCAAAATGGTCCTGAAACATTTTGTGGAGTAAACATAAACGAGAGGTATTTGGGGAAGAGCAAGGGATGGGACTCATGGTGATTCGGAGAAAACTCCAGGAACAAACTTGCCAACAAAATTTTCAAGCTGACAAGCAGGTATTCTTTATTGCAGCACCAGGAGACATGGGGGATAACTCCTCCTAACGTGTGTCTCCCTATTGCTACACAAGCCATCCTTATATAGTCCCTGGGCATACATACATATTCATGAGGCTACGTATGGATTACATCACTTTCCAGAAAGTTCCCCGCATGCGTACAGAATTGTGGTGGTGGTCTCTGAGGGTCGTTTACTTCTTCCAACAATCTTCATCACTTCTGGCAGCCTTTGAAGCATGCACAGTAGATGCTTATACCAGTTTGATTGGTTCATTAGCACCAGAGACATAATAACCCTCCTATCCTCCTACTTATCAGTTAGTTTACCCGTAGCCTATCCTGGACACCTGCTATTCCCAGATACTACTTATCCCTGCATCCTGTTTTTCTAGACTGTTTTTCTTAAGACCACATCAACTATAACGATTTATCTTGTGCCAGTATGTTCTCTATCTGTACTCTATTTTTTCTATGTATTATGCACCTCAGTGATTTTCCACTGCTACTGTTACAAAGCCATTGAACTTAACATTGCTTAAAACTAATTCTAAGGGTTTATATATTCCATTTTGTGATTTTGTGTTCACCTTGTTTCAATGGCTCAAACTGGCTTTCGTAGTTTAAAACCAAGCCGCACAGAGCTCTTGTACTCACTCCCCCCATTGCTCCCCCAACTCCTGGAGAGATGGGAAGGAGAATCCAAAGAATGTAGCTCCCACGGATTGAGATAAGAACAGTTTAATAACTGAGGTATAACATGAATCACTACTGCTACTACCAATAATAATAATAATGATAAAGGAAATAACAAGTGAAGAAACTACAACACTTCACCAGCTGCCGACCAATAACTCCCCCCATCCTGCCCGACTGAGCACCAACCGATACCTCCTCCAACCCCCTGAGAGCCTAGCCCTTCCAGGTAACTCTCCGTTACATCCTGGGCATGACGTGCTGTGGTATGGAATACCTCTTTGGCTAGTTTGGGTCAGGTGTCCTGTCTCTGCTTCCTCCCGGCCTCCCCTCCTCCCTGGCAGAGAATGAGGCTCAGGAAGTCCTTGGACAAATCAAACATTTGAGCAGTAACTAAAAACATCGCTGCTATCAGCACCATTCCCAACCCAAAAGTCAAAACACAGCACTGCACCAGCTACCAAGGAGAAAAAATGACTGCTACTGCTGAACCCAGAACCGTGGCACAGTTTTGCAGTTTATGATAGGAAGGATCTGACAACACTGGAGGGAGCACGGGCTATCAGAGTATACAGTACAGCAATTGGCAAATCTGGAGCTTGGCCAAAAAAACAAACAAAAGGAAATATTTGAGACTGATGAAAACCATGGGTAGCCTTCTCTTGTTTAAAGAGGTCTTTTTAGGACATGGCTGGGTTGCTGGCTGGGCTAAAACCATGACATTTCTTTGAGGCACCCAGTGTGGGGCATGAAGGGTTGAGATAACAACAGATCTGACTTGAATGTGTCTAATTGTATTTGTGATAAGCATTTATTTTTTCAGATTAATAGTCACTCGTCACAATGCTGATTTATTGGCTCTCAAAGTTGTTGCTCTTGACCTTGGAGTTTCAGCATGTCATACCTTACTTACAGCCGGTAATTGCTGTTTTAGTGTTTATCAGCTGGGGGGCTTTGGCTAAGGTTCTTGGTTTTGCCACGGCCAGGTGGAGGGGAGAAAACACCGATACGATGTAGGTTCACAAAATGCTCCGTTTATTGATTACAAGGCTGCTCTTAATATACTGTCTTACACGCGATCACGCATTACTTGATTGGCTGCTTCGCTTTGCCCACGAGGGATACACGCTCCCCTTTACCTCTCCTGATTGGTTTCACACCTTCGCTTCAGCTTAGCGTTACATCATGCTTTTGCAATTACTGGCATCTTGTTATTGCGTTCCTGTTTTGCTGATCTTGACACTTCTTCTTCTTTTAACCTGGGGTCATAAGTTCACTTTCTCACAGCTTGCTGTAGGCCTGTTCAAGCACCCATGCTCGACCCCCAACATGTTTTGCTGTACCTTCTGGTAATGACTTGTAATACAGTAGACTCACTGATCATGAGGCTGGTCTGGTTTGCCTTCCCAGTGTGGTCATCACCTCTATACTTTGGGAGCTATATAATGGAACTGTTTAGGAATTTCACAATTTTTTTTCCTCCTTGGGTGGTTGTGGGGTTCTTAAAGAGCCAAGGCCACATAGTGAGCGATCCCGATACCCTGAACCTTATTGCTCTAAAATAAGAAGATTCTTGGCAAGCCTAAACAAGGTCAGTTGTCTTGTTATGCCTCTGTAATTTTCCATGTTTTCATACAGATAATGGTCTCTGCCAAGGTTGTAGTTTCCCACTGTATTTTTAGAGTAAGGTATTTAATCACAATTATAACAAGTTGTAATCATTAGCTTTGTAAACGGTAGTAACCTGTAGAATAACCAATTAGAGCTCAGTATCCAAGGCTGTTACATAAGGGTGTAAGTGTATAAGAAGAGCACTGTATCTAATAAAGTTTGGCAATCGCTTGATCATATTGATCGTCTCTGCATTGTCCGGGACTCCTGTGTCAAAAGATGGTCAACCTATTATGGTCAACAGTAATTCTCTTATTCTCCCAGCTCCCCCACCAGACTATTTATAGCATCATTTGAGAGTTCTGAAGGTTTTGAATGACCTTTAGGTATTCCTGAGACCTGCCTGCCGATTTTGATGGGGATCAGCATGCTGGCACGCATACAGAGTGTGTTTTACCAACAACCATTTTGTCACATCATGAAAATTAAGTGGAGTTGGGTTTGGGTCTTGTCTAGGGTCAGATGACGATATAGGAGGACGAAGAGATTTTCCCCGAGGCTGAACAGCCATGAGTGGCAGGGTGTGTGGGACAGTATCGTCAAGTATCTAGGCTAGTGGGCCCCTCCAGTGCTTTGGAAGCATTGGAGATGGAAGGCAGCTCTATGGAGTCCCCTATGACAAGCTGCAGAAACTGCTGAAGAAGAGGGTGAATCAAGTCAGTTTGCAGAGGTGAAAGCCATCCAGCTAGCCTTGGACATTGCTGAATGAGAAAAGTGGCCAGTACTTTATTTCTATACTGACTCATGGATGGTGGCAAATGCCCTGTGGAGGTGGTTGCAGCAATGGAAGCAAAGAAACTGGCAACGCAGAGGTAAACCCATCCGGGCTGCTGCACTGTGGCAAGATATCACTGCCTGGGTGCAGAACTTGGTGGTGAAGTTACTCCATGTAGATGCTCATGTACCCAAGAGTTGGGCCACTGAGGAACACGATAACAACCAACAAGTGGATCAAGCTGCTAAGACTGAAGTGGCTCAGATGGACTTAGATTGGCACCATAAGGGTGAATTATTTTTAGCCCAGTGGGCCCATGACACTTCAGGCTACCAGGGTAGAGATGCAACATATAGATGGGCTTGTGATTGAGGGGTGTACTTAACAATGGACACTATTGTCCAGGTTATTCTCAACTGTGAAATGTGCTGCAATTAAACAAGTCAAGCGGTTAAAGCCTCTTTGGTATGGAGTATGATGGCTGAAGTACAAATATGGGGAAGCCTTCATTCGGAGAAAATTCCAGGAACAAACTCGCCAACAAAGTTTTCAAGTTGACAAGCAGGTATTCTTTATTCACAGAATCACAGAATCCCAAGGGTTGGAAGGGACCTCGAAAGATCATCTAGTCCAACCCCCCTGCAAGAGCAGGGAAACCTAGAGTACATCACACAGGAACTTGTCCAGGCGTGCCTTAAATATCTCCAATGTAGGAGACTCCACAACCCCCCTGGGCAACCTGTTCCAGTGCTCTGTCACTCTCACAGTAAAGAAGTTCTTCCTGATGTTAACGTGGAACCTCCTATGCTTCAGTTTAAACCCACTGCCCTTTGTCCTATCACTGGATATCACTGAAAAAAAACTAGCTCCATCATCCTGACACCCACCCTTTACATATTTGTAAACACTGATGAGGTCACCCCTCAGTCTCCTCTTCTCCAAGCTAAAAAGACCCAGCTCCCTCAGCCTTTCCTCATAAGGGAGATGTTCCACTCCATTAATCATCTTTGTGGCTTTGCGCTGGACTCTTTCAAGCAATTCCCTGTCCTTCTTGAACTGAGGGGCACAGAACTGGATGCAATATTCCAGATGCGGCCTCACCAAGGCAGAGCAGAGGGGGAGAACCTCTCTTGACCTACTAACCACACCCTTTCTAATGCACCCTAGGATGCCATTTGCCTTCTTGGCCACAAGGGCACATTGCTGGCTCTTTATTGCGGCCTTGGGAGACACAGTGGATAGCTCCTCCTAACGTGTGTTCCCGTACTGCTACACAGGCCATCCTTATATAATCACTGAGCATACATACGTATTTATGAAGCTACATATGAATTACATCATTTTCCAGAAAGTTTCCTGCATGCATACAAAAATGTGATGATGGTCGTTGAGGGTCGTTTGCTTCTCCCAACAATTTTCATCACTTCTGGCAGACTTTGAAGCACTAGCTTAACATTACAGACATAGCAATCATCCTGTCCTTCTACTTATCAGTTAGTTTAACTGCTCCCATCCTGGACATCTGCTAGTCCCTGATGCTCCCCAGTAGATGTTTACACCAACTTAATGGGTTCATTAACACCACAAACATAGCAATCATCCTGTCCTTCAATTTATCAGTTAGTTTAACTGTGCCCATCCTGGACATCTGCTAGTCCCAGATACTCCCCATCCCCAGGTCCTGTTTTTCTATTCTGTTTTTCTTACACTTTTTGTACTAAGGTCCTAAGGACCTAAAACTATGTCAACTACCTTCAAGCACCTCAGTTATTTTCCATCACAAAGCCATCAAACTTAAGGTTACTTAGAACTGATTACATTTTGTGCTTTTTTGCCTTGTTGTCTCACCTGGCAGATTGACTATATCACACTCCCACCAATCCGCCAAGGCAAGCCCCATGTGCTTACCATGGTGGAAGCAACCACGGGATGGCTGGAAACATATGCTGTGCCCCACGCCACTGCCTGGAACACTATCCTGGGCCTTGAGAAACAGATTTTCTCGTGACACAGTGGGGTGTATCACAACATGGACCCAATTTTATGAGGAGACTCAAATCAAAGTTTTTTACTATCAAGACCTTTTTATCCTCTTGTTTAGTACTTTCCCAACGTGCACAAGCATGCCACGTTCAATCTCACTGGCCACTGTAAAACTCTCCAGGTAGACTATTTACAATGCTGAGCACACATTGTCCAGATGGCAACAGCTTCACCCAGCCGTCTCAGACCCTCTAGCAACCCCCACATTATCTGGCTCCAACTAACACTCCTGCCACAACAGCCCATACTCCCAAGCCTTGCTTTTCAACCTTTCCTGTCCTTCAACATTCCAGTTTATCGCCCCAGGGCCTGTTAAGCATTAAGACCTAAGAGCTCATTTCCAAACAGTTTTTTTTCCATAAATCTTATCGCCTTCACTCCTCACAATATGGTACCACAGAGAGAAAATGTATGTAACGGGTAGCATTTTGCGTGGATATTGTGGCAGTGCTCCCAGTGCAGATTCCACTATTACAGCCACGCAGGGTGCCAGTGAGGCAGATATTGCTCGGGGTGTCTTACGAAACACTGGTGGGTGGAAATTATAGTTACTCAATCGGCAGTTCTCTGAGACCAGAAATAAAAGGATTATTTTGTGGAAAAAGCCACAAAAGTTCCAGAGGACCTCTGGGAGGTTAGAAAGGAAAACTGGGAAAGGGTTTGTAAAAAGTATCAAAGAAAATTTGAAGAGGCCTGGTTACAAAGGAAATTTCGCTGGAACTGAAACTATGATCTAACAACAGGGGAGCTGATCTGCAGAACCCAGAGATACTATTTTACTGATTCCCTTAAGAATATCATAAAACTTGTGTGTAGGTGCTCTCATATTTTCATAAGTGCATTTGCTGAGCACTGGGAAAGAGAATGTATAGAGATTTGTAAAAGACTGGCTGAAATGGGAGCCGGTCAGAACAAGATAATTCTGAAGAAAAGCCCATTGGGTTACCTTTTGGCACATTGGAAAGAAAAGAGAGGATCTTCTGGGGCCCCCATAAACAAGAAAACGTTGGTAAAAAATTTTAACCAATGGTGACCTTTATATACTTTGGAAGATCAGGAGAAATGACCTAAAAATTGAATTCTGTAATGTTGGTTTTGAAGTGAAATAATGCGTTGATGCAGGAGTCACGGACAATGCGGAGGAGATCAATATGATCAAGCGATTGCCAAACTTTATTAGATACAGTTCTCTTCTTATACACTTACACCCTTATGTAAAAGCCTTGGATACTGAGCTCTAATTGGTTATTCTACAGGTTACTATCCTTTACAAAGCTAATGTTTATAACTTGTTATAATTGTGATTAAATACCTTACTCTAAAAATACAGTGGGAAAATACAACCTTGGCAGAGATCATTCTCTGCACGTTTTCAGTGGAAAATTACAGAGGCCTAACAAGACAGTTGACCTTGCTTATGCCTGCCAAGAATCTTCTTACTTTACAGTAACAAGGCTCAGGGTATTGGGATCGCTCACTACATGGCCTTGGCTCTTTAGGAATTCCCACAATAATGTATGCAGAAACCACCCAGAGTGACAAACTAAATGCAAAATTAATATAGCTCTGCCAAATCCCTAATTTTTGCTTTGGAAAAGGACAGGGAAAAATTAAAAATTAAAAGCGAAAACCGAGAGGAAAGGAGGGGAGCTCAAGAAGCTCCTGTGTTTGAGCATGGGATGGGTGCTGGGGTAGGCAAACAAGTGGAAACAGACATGTTGACAGATGGGACTGAGGGGTTGTTGAATAAATGTGGAAGGGAGTAAAGGAGGAAACATAGAAAGTGTATAAAAAAGAAAAAGCTGAGTCATGCTATAGCCACGGCTGTGCTGGTTGCTTTGAAACTGGTAGAGGAGGAATATTGAGCAGAGGTGAGGGAGTAGGCTCTTCTTCTGTGGAACTGGATCGATGTGTGTGCTATGGGGAGTATGGACCCTGGAAGTGAGACTGCCCTGGGGGGGAGTGCCATGGGGTGGCTCCGGTGACTGAATTGGAACTAGACTGACAGGGATCTGGGGAATCTTCCCTAGCAGATAATGAAGCTAAGGGACAAAAAGGAAGTGGAATTTTTGGTTGATACAGGCACAACGTATTCAGTTTTAAACAAAGGTTTAATACCTTTGGCGGACGATTATATTATGGTAAAAGGGATGACTGGCCAAAGTGAAAAGGCTTATTTTTGTGAACCATTAAAGTATCAACTGGAAAAATAATGGGGCATCCATAAGCTCTTTTGGAAAGGGATTTGTTAGAACACTTGGGTGTGACCATTACTTTCAAAGGAGGCGAGATCACTTTAAAAGTAAATGACCAACAATATATAGAGATGTTAAAGCTCAGTTTTGATCATTAATCATGTCGAGGGAAAAGTCAGGGAAGATATACTGGATCAGGTATTCCCAAGAGTATGGGCCACAAATATACCAGTCCATAAACCTGAGCTGTCAACAAAGTAACTGAAGATCTTTAACATGCCTTACACCAGAGCTAATTTGGTTTACTGTTTTAGATTTGAAAGATGCTTTCTTTTGCCTCCCTCTCCATGAAGCCAGCCAGAAAATCTTTGGGAAAACCCTAGGAGTGGACGCAGAGCTCATCTCACATGGACGGTGCTGCCTCAAGGATTCAAGAACAGTCCCACCCTGTTTGGAGAACAACTGGCTTTCCCATCAGACCCTGGGAAGCCCCATCGGAAGAAGGAAAACTATTGTAGTATGTAGATGACATCTTAATCACTACCCAGACAAAAGAAGCTTGTGTGGCCTGGACAGTAAGGCTTTTACGTTTTTTTAGGACTTCAAGGATACAGAGCATCCAAGAAAAAGGCCCAAATAGTAAAACAAAGGATAATTTACTTGGGCTATGAAATAAGTGCCGGACAACAAACCTTTGGACAGAACAGTAAAGAGGCAATATGACAGACCCTGAAGCCACAGAACCTTCCTGGGAATGACAGGATGGTGTAGGCTGTGGATTTACAACTATGGGTTGCATGTAAAGCCTCTATATGCACTAATTGCTAATGGAAGCAGAGATCTTCAGTGGATAAAAGAGGCTACCCAAGCCTTCAACCAACTAAAAGAGGCCCTTATGTCAGCTCTGGCCCTAGGACTTCCAGACGTGAGCAAACCATTCCTTTTGTTTTCTTACGAGAGACAGGGAATTGCCTTGGGAATACTAGCTCAGAACTTGGGCCCATATCAGCGAGCAGTTGCTTATTTTTCTAAGCAACTGGAGTCTACGGCTAAAGGATGGCCGGGGTGCCTTAGAGCCGTAGTGGCAGTCGTGCTAAATATTCAAGAAGCATGCAAATTTACTCTAGCCCAGAAAATCACAGTGCTAGTGTCCCTTACAGTGTCTGCAGTACTGGAGATAAAAGGTGGACATTGGCTTTCCCATCAGAGGTTCCTAAGATATCAAGCCATCATGGTGGAACAAGATGATATAGAGATAGTAACAACTAACATTTTCAACCCAGCTTCTTTCCTCAGCAGAAATGAAGGAGAACCTATACATCATGATTGCCAAAAATAAACACTGAGGACATATATTCCAGCAGTCCAGACCTACCAGATAGCCCCTTGGATGATGCAGAAACATGGTTTACTGATGGAAGCAGCTATGTCATCAGTGGAAAGCGGCATGCTGGATATGCGATCACCATTTGCACCACTACCAACAAACAGACTCAAGATATGCATTTGGAGTTCTGCATGCACATGGAGCCATCTGGAAAGAAAGAGGACTGTTGAACTTGCAAGGGAAAAACATAAAACATGCACAAGAGATAGTGAGATTGTTGGAAGCAGTCCAACTACCTGAGAAGGTAGCGATTATGCACATTAAGGCACACCGGAAGGTGAGCTTGATGCAGGAAGAAGGAAATGAGCTGGCGGACAGAGAGGTAAAAGAAGCAGCAAAAGGAGAGGTAACTATTAAAGGAGCTTTAATTTCTGATGGGAACATTCCTTCAGAAGGTAGGCCAAATTACAATAAGGAAGATCAGAAATTAATCACAGATCAGGATGGAATAGTAAATAAGGAGGGGTGGGCTCGCACACTGCAAGGGAGAATAATTGTCCCCTCCTCTTTGTTATGGGCCCTTGTAAGAAAGCATCAGAAAACACACTGGGGAGTGGATGCTTTACATAAATACTTAATAAATAAAATCATAGCTAGAAATTTGTATGCTACCATCCAACAAGTAACTCAACAATGTGATCTCTGCCTACAAACAAACCCCAATTATTTTAAAAACTCCCAAAGACAAAATGGGCCAAATTGGAAGGGGTAATGGACCAGGCCAACAATGGCAGATTGACTTTACGGAACTGCCAAGGAAAGGGGGGTATAGGCATTTGTTGGTACTAACATACACCTTTTCAGGTTGGCCAGAAGCTTTTCCAACTAGAAGCGCAAAAGCCCAGGAGGTAAAGAAAATATTGTTACAGGAAATAATACCACGATATGGAGTTCCAGCCACTATATCTTCAGAGGACCACATTTTATTTCAAATGTGGTACAACAAATTAACAAACAATTCAGTGTTGATTGGCAACCTCATACTCCCTACCACCCTCAGTCAAGTGGTCAGGTGGAGACTAATTAAACAACAAAATGTGAAGTTGGGTCATGTGATAAACACATAAATGTATTGGCTTTCGCAAATCATAGGTGTGGTTATGTGGATATAACTGTACAAGTTTATAATAACAAAACCAAAGCTCAATAAAGACATAAGATGAGCATTCCATCCAGACCCATTGATTTATAGAGGTCCAGATTGCATAGCTGATCCCTAACCCAATCCTCATCTACCAAAGAAAACTCCTCCTTTGTCCTGACTCCTTCTGGGTCTACAGGAATCTGGGGCCCCTGGGGAGAGTCTGTAGGAGTAAAGACAGAGGCAAAGAAAGCATTCAGCACTTCTGCCTTCTTTGTATCCTCTGTTTCCAGGGCACCCACCTCATTCAACAGTGGGCCTATATTGCCTCTTGTGTTAGTTTTATTTGCTATGTATTTGAAGAAGCCCTTTCTATTGTCCTTAATCCGACCTGCAAGATTAATTTCCAAGGAGGCCTTAGCTGTCTGTCATGGTTTGAGCATGTTTTGAGGGTGTTTTTGTTCAAGGTTTTTTCCAGCCAGGGGGAGGCCGGGAGGAAGGAGGGACAGGACACCTGACCCAGGCTAGGCAATGAGGTATTCCATACCATAGCACGTGATGCCCAGGATGCATACTGGGAAAGAGAAGGCTGGAGGGGTGGAGCTGTGGAGGAAAATGGAGGAGGGAGCACATGGTGCTCGGCCGGGCAGGGTGGAGTGAGTTATGGGTCGGTGGCTGGTGGGGTGTTGTATTCTTTTCACTTGCTGTTTGCTGTATCATTATTATTTGTAGTAGTAAATGGCAGTAGGGGGTTTGTGTTATGCCTTAGCTATTAAACCGTTCTTATCTCAATCCGTGGGGGCTACATTCTTTGGATTCTCCTTCCTAACTCTCCGGGAGTTGGGGGACTTGGTTTAAACTACGACACTGTCCTAATTGCCTCCCTACATCCTCTAACAACTGTCCTATATTCCTCCCAAGTGGCCAGCCCCTCTTTCCATAATCCATAGATTCTCCTTTTCCACTTGAGTTTGCCCAGCAGCTCCTTGTTTAACCACACTGGTCTCCTAGCTCCCTTACTTGATTTCCTACCCATTGGGATGCTCTGATCCGGAGCTTGGAAGAAGTGGTCCTTGAATGCTGACCAACTGTCATGAGCCCCTTTACCGCCTAGTACCCTTTCCCATGGGACTTCCCTTAGCAGTTGATTGAAGAGGCCAAAGTTGGCCCTTTGGAAATCCAGAACTGTGGCCTTGCTAGGTATTCTATTCCTCCCACACAGGATCCTGAACTCCACCATCTCATGGTCACTGCAGCCAAGGCTGCTATTGACCATCACCACTTCAACCAAACCCTCCTTGTTGGTGAGTACTAAATCTAGCAGCGCTCCTCTCCTAGTTGGTTTGTCCACCATTTGCATTAAGAAGTTATCATCAATGCACTGGAGGAACCTCCTAGACTGTGAATGATTGGCTGTGTGAGTCTTCCAGCAAATATCAGGGTAGTTAAAATCCCCCATGAGGACCAAGGCATGTAGTAGCGGGGCTGCTTCCACTTGCCTGTAGAAAGCCTCATCACCTCCTTCATCCTGTTCAGGAGGTCTGTAATAGACCCCCACAACTGTATCCCCTGTACCAGTCTGTCCCTTAATTCGTACCCACAGACATTCCACTTTCTCCTCATCTGCCCCTGGACAGAACTCAATACATTCTAGTTGCTCTCTCACATAAAGGGCGACTCCACCACCTCGCTTTGCTGACCTATCTTTCCTAAAAAGGACATAGCCATCCATGACCACTTTCCAGTCATGTGAGCTGTCCCACCATATCTCTGTAATTGCCACCAGATCATAACCTTTAGACTGCACGCAGACTTCTAACTCCTCCTGTTTATTCCCCATGCTGCGTGCATTGGTGTACAGGCATTTCAGGGAGTGAGCAGAGCACGCTGATGGCACCCTTGGGAGGTGGGAGGCCTTTTGGTCTTCATTAATACTAGAACAATGCCTCACTAGTTCAGCTATGACCCCCTCGCACTTTGAATCTAACCTGAAGCTCTGTGAGTTAGCTCTGCTAACTCTTGTCCTGGTACCCTTTTTCACCTGTGAGACAGGGTCTAAACAACTATCCTTTCCCACAAATGAAACAATAGATTGATAGTCCTCCCTAGTCTACCATCCTTCAAGCCCTAGCATGTTTCTCTTGGGCTTGTCCCTAACAGGCCCAGTTAAATCCCCTCCCCCTTTCATATCTAGTTTAAAGCCCTGTCAATAAGCCCTGCTAACCCCTGCTCCAAAAACCTTTTCCCCCTCTGGGACTGGTGTATCCCACCTGCCACCAGCAAACCAGGTGTCTCATACAGCAGCCCATGATTGATAAACCCAAAACCCTGCCTATGGCACCAGTCACGTAGCCATACTTTAATCTGCAGACTCTTCCTATTTATCTCTTCACCCTTGCTTGTAACAGGTATGGAGACAAACACCACTTGCCCTCCAGACCCTTTAAACAGCCGTCCCAGGGCCCTGAAGTCTCTCTTCATTGCCCTTGCCCTCCTTGTAATAATTTCATCACTGCCAACCTGAAAAACCAGCAGTGGATAGTAGTCAGAGGGCTGCACCAGATCAGAGAGTTAATCAGAGAATAAGGAATGTTTGGAAATGCTTGGAGCATTGCAAATGGTAAGGGCAGTGTATTTTCCTGTATTCAGAAAGCCAGTGGTGGTAGTTCCCAGAACTGTTTGGACTGTAGCAATAGAGATTTATAATTCATAACAAAGAAGAAATGTCTTTCATTGAAGCAAGAAGACATGGTGAAATAAAAAACTTGACATTTCTCATATTATTTTCTTATTAAATACTGTCTCGAAAGGGTCTTTTTTTCTGAGCAGATAAACAAATTGAAGGATTTATTCCATATTTGATATAGTTTTTCAAACAAGGTTTCTTTCTTATGGCCTGTTTTGTAGGGGATTTAAGCAGATTCACTCTGCAATCTAGAATAGCGTGTCTAGACCTGTCTGAACACATGAAATACTTTGCTTTCCAAAAGCCAGAGTAGAAAGCTGTACTACACATTTCATTCATTGTGTTTAAAAAAATGCAAAGCACAAAACAAACCTCTACAAAACTCAAAGCCAGATTCACAGGGTTTCAAGATCTACTTAAGGTTTCATCAAGCAGATGATCATACAACAGATTGTATTAGTACCTATTAACATGGGATAAATCAAGAGGAAAAGAAAGGGCAAGGGATAAAGGAATGTCACCCTAGAATAGTGAGACATTTAGAAATTAAGTCATGAGAATTCTATTCTTGAGACAGAGCTGATATTGTCACTAATTGAACTATGGTATATAGATTCCTTCCTACAATTTGTTTGTCTATGTATTTATACAAAGAGTTGCTACCCCAATGAGTTTTATTATGTTCCTCCTGAAGTATCTTCCAGAGTTGGTTACAGGGAATTACAATTCACCCATCAGGTATCTGAACCCAAGCCTCTTTGTTTTCCTGTCCTTTGAGATCTTCAATCAATTTTCTATCCTCCTTTGAATATCTAGGTTTATATTTCTCAATTGTTAGTTTGACGTCAGGGATTAAAGGAATGACTTTAGATTGTTCAGCTTCTTGTTTGGCTTCAATATTGGTCAAATTATTTCCAATTTCCAGATCAGAGTCACCTTGCTGATGCCCTCTACAGCACATAATAGCTACTTTCTCAGGTAGCTGACAAGCTTCCAGTAGTTGTAGTATTTCTGTAGCATGTTTAATTTTTTTCCCTTGTGTGTTCAAAAGTTCTCATTCTTTCCAGATGGCACCATTTGCATAGACCACACCAAATGCATATTTAGAATCAGTCCAAATATTTATCCTTTTGTCTTTAGCCAATTCCAGTGTTCTCATTCAGCATGTTTCTTTCAAATCTGGTCAGCTTGAATATACAGTCTCTATAGTGGCCAAGCAGTCGTGTGTTAATAGTTCTGTTGGTTGTTCCTGCAAAAGGATGCAGAACGCCATAATCATGCATCCAATTAGAATAAAACAGCATCCCCTAAAATTGCAGGGAAAGGGAACTAAAAATCACTGATAAATTTTAAAATATAATGCATCATCCAGTCATTCCCAGGAACGTCTGGAACTCCTTGGTGGTTGATGGTCGCGGAGTTTGACAAATGGCTTATTTTCTAGCAGTTCCAACTTCTCTGTTCTCCTGTTGTTTCATATCCTAGGTAGGAAACTTGGGTTTGAATTAGTTGGGCCTTTTGTCTGGATACCCGATAATCATTCAGTCCCAGAAAATTCAATAATCTCACCATTCACTAGACACATTCTTCCTTGGTTTCTGTGGCAATTAATAGGTCATCCACATATTGTAACAGAGTCCCCATCTGAGCTGGTGGATACCATAGTTCTAGTTCCAGTGATAACTGATTTTAAAAAATCTTTGGACTATTTTTAAACCCTTCAGATAACACTGCCCAAGTTAATTGAGTTTTCTTTACTGTGTCAGGATTTTCCCTATTCAAAAGCAAATAAATTCTGGTTTTCTTTGGCCAATGTTAAACAAAAGAAAGAGTCCTTTAAATCCAAGACAGCAAACCATTTTTTATTCAATTTAGCCAATAAGGTATACGGATTAGCTATTACTAGATGAATATCCTCTACAAATTTGTTGTTTTTTCTGAGATCTTGAACCAACCTGGAACTTTATTTCGTTACTGGCAAGATAGGAGTATTATATCCCAATTCACATTCAAATAATAATTTATATTTTAAAATTTATCAGTGACTTTTAGTGCAGGGATGCTGTTTTATTCTAATTGGGCAGGGCTCCCCCTTTTTATTTCTACTTTAACAGGCAAAGCATTTTTTGCCTTACCTGGAACTTCAGATGTCCATCCTCCCAGATATACCTGATTAAGGATTTCTTCTATTTCAGGGAGGTCCTCCTGTTCGCTTTTCTGTTGAATTAAAGATAAACTCAAAATTGAAATTAACTGATTTTTAACTCTCAATTCCATTTTACCTTCTTTAAATGCTGCTTCTCGCCCTGATAAAGATTTTGGAGAATTTGGCATGCATAAAAATTTATGCATTCCCATTTGTTTTTCCAATTTGTACTTTAAGGGTTTCAGAAATAATGCATTTTTTTTTCTTGGTGGCCAGTAGCTCCCACATCTGTAACAAATTCTTTTCCCTCTGATTTAACGCCGAATAAGGTGCTCCTGTATCCACTAAAATTCCACTTCATTTCTTCTAGTCCCTAGTTTTAATTTAACCAGTGGATCTGCTACGGTAGTTTCCCCAGGTCCCAGTCAGTCCAGTTCCAATTCAGCCACTGGAGCCACCCCATGCACTCCCTCCAGGGCAGTCTCACTTCTAACATCCAAACTCCCCACAACACACACGGATCCGGTCCCATAGGAGAAGAACACACTCCCCCACCTCCGCCTGACATCCCTCCACCTCCGCCTCCCCAGTACTCATCCCACGCTCAAACACAGGAGCTGCCCAAGCTCCCCTACTTTCCCTCTTGGTTTTCCTTAACTTTAAACACCTTTCCCCAGTATCAGGATCTGAACATCTATCCACCTTAGCTTTCAGTTTTTCCCTGTCCTTTTCCAAAGCCAAAATTAAGGTGTATTAATTTTGCATTCTGTCTGTCACCTGGGGTGGTTTTCTAAAGTGAAAAACATATCTGCATACATTACTTCATTCCGTTTTCCTTGCCACCTCAAAAATAACATTAATTGTAACAATGTATCATAATTCAAAGTTCCATTTTAGGCCATTTTTTCCTGATCTTCCAAACTATACAAAGGCCACCATTGGTTACAACATTTTATGAATGTTTTCTCATTTACCGAGCCTCCAGGAAACCCTCCCAGTTCTTTCCAATGTGTGAAAATGCACCCTAAAGGACTCTTTTTCATGATCTCTCCACTCTGACAATTTCCCATTATCAATCTCGCATTCACACACCCACACGGGATCCCACAGACACACTCCACAGTTGCAACACTTGAGACAGAGACTAAAATTGTATCAAAGTAACAATTAATAGTTATAACAACCTGACGCCAACACTAAAATCACAAGACCAAAATCATCACTATAAGCATCCACAAAATAGACACTCCACAGTTGCAACACTTGAAACAGAGACAACAATTAATAAAACATTTATAGCAGTCTGTCACCAATACCAAAACCACAAAATCAAAATCATAACTATAACAAGCCACAGCATAATTCAAATACCAGTGTGATAAACACATAAATGTATTGGCTTTCGCAAATCATAGGTGTGGTTATGTGGATATAACTACAAGTTTATAATAACAAAACCAAAGCTCAATAAAGACATAAGATGAGCAAACCGGAGTCGTATAGTAGAAGAATCTGTAAAGGTAAAAAGAAGAAAAGGGGGGGGGCGGTTTGCATGGCTTGATAGAAGAAAAGCTAGTGCCTGTAAAATACAGAGTTAAAGTACTTTTTAGCTTAACTTAGGTTGTAGAAAGAGAACAATGTTTATGTTGTTAGCCTGTGGAATTTAGTGGCCCCACTAAATGTGAGTTAATTGTTTCACACTGGTCCTCTAAAGTATCTTTAGTTTTAAAGAACAATGTTTGTGTTGTAAGTCTGTGGTGAGATAACAAGATTTAGTGACCCCACTAAACATGAAGGAGTTATTTCACACCATCCTTGTACTTATCAGTTAGTTCAGAGACAGAGCCTCCCAACCATCTGCTAGCTTGGGATACTCCTTGTCTGTTCATCCTGCTATAAATTTTGCAGGAAGGTCACACTGTTTTAAATCTTTGCTAGTTATCAGAATAATTATAGATATGTCTGGTTTCAGCTAGTTGTGTGATTACTGGGGCATCCAACTGTGCCAAAGGTGAAAAGCACACTGTGAGGAAGACTGCTTACTTCATCTTGAAGACCCCTACTCACAAGAGGAAGACTGCTTACTTCATCCTCAAGACCCCTGCCCACAATTATTGCAGAGCAATGCACAGACACCAAGAGGAGGAGACTTATGATAATAAATTACTGGACTTAGATATAATGTTCCCGGCCTATACGCAGGGATTATGAATGTATGTGACTAATGGAATTGTGAAAGTATATAAACCTGTAACAAATACTAATCATTTGCACCTCTGGTTATGGTCATGCGCCCAGCGCTGTTTGCTTTTGCTTTATTGACTTTGTCCCTCAATAAAACCTTGTAATCTTGTTTAGAGGAGTGAATTCATGTTTCACACCATTAAAATTTCAAACTTTTTCTACAAGACACCCACTGAGTCTTGCAGGATCCAAACCACAATATGCCCTCTGCTTCTTGTGATTTTATACCAATAAAATACAAAACTTTTTCTACAAGACACCCACTGCATCTTGCAGGACCCATAACCAGAAGATACCTGCTGCCTCCTGTGATTGTAAACCACAGGATGCCCACTGCTTCTTGTGGGTGTATACCAAATGGATGCTAGCAGCCGGGTATACGCCTTTACCCACGAGATTTCCTATCTTGATTTACGGAAGGCTTCCAAACCATGCGTACACTTACCAAACCAATTTATCTATCTATTTATTTATGCATCTTACAGACTATATAAAAGAATACCTTTTATGAAGACGGTTCTTGTCTGCTCCCGCAGTGATCTGAATGAGTCGAGGAGTCCCCTCCAGGAAGATCTCCCGAGGGCCCTAGGGAGCCCTGTCCTCAGCAGGTCCTGCAGCCAAGCAGAGAGTGTCCCACCTGTAGTGCCAAACTGATTCGGAGAAAACTCCAGGAACAAACTCACCAACAGAGTTTCAAGCTGACAAGCAGGTATTCCTTATTGCAGTGCTGGGAGGCACAGGGGATAGCTCCTCCTAACATGTGTCCCCGTATTGATATACAGGCCATCCTTATATGGTCACTGGGCATATCACATCATTTTCCAGAAAGTTTCCTACATGCGTATAAAAATGTGATGGTGGTCTTTCAGGATCGTTTACTTTTCCCAGCTTAATTAACATTACTGTCGTGGTTTAAACCAAGTCCCCCAACTCCCGGAGGGTTAGGAAGGAGAATCCAAAGAATGTAGCCCCCACGGATTGAGATAAGAACGGTTTAATTGCTAAGGCATAACACAAAACCCCTACTGCCATTTCCACTACAAATAATAATGATACAGCCAATAACAAGCGAAAAGAATACAACACCCCACCAGCCACTGACCCATAACTCACTCCACCCTGCCTGGCCGAGCACCATGTGCTCCCTCCTCCATTTTCCTCTAAAAGCCAATAAATCAGCATTGTGACAAGAGACCATAAATCCGCTCAGATCTGTTCTTATCTCAAACCCTCGGGCCCCACGTTGGGTGCCAAAAATGTCGTGGTTTAAACCAAGTCCTCTAGAGCTCTACCCCTCCAACCCTCTCCTTCCCAGTATGCATCCTGGGCATCACGTGCTATGGTATGGAATACCTCATTGGCTAGCCTGGGTCAGACGCCCTGTCTCTCCTTCCTCCACCTGGCTGGAAAAAACCTTGAACAAAAACACCCTTAAAACATGCTCAACCCATGACAATTACAGACATAGCAATCATCCTGTCCTTCTACTTATCTGTTAGTTTAAGTGCTACCATCTTGCCCATCAGCTAGTCCCATATACTCCCCATCCCCAGGTCCTGCTTTTCCATTCTGCTTTTCTTACGCTTTTTGTACTAAGGTCCTAAGGACCTGAAACTATGTCAACTACATTCAGGCACCACAGTTATTTTCCATCACAAAGCCATCAAACTTAAGGTTACTTAGAACTGATTACATTTTGTGCTTTTGTACCTCCTTGTCTCAGCTTCCACCTCTTGGAAATGATACTTTACTTTTTTTTCACAAACACTCCAAGCTCCTCCTTTACCCTCTGATCATATTTACCAGTATTACTTGACTCTTCCCTCCAAACTTCATTTGTGATTAAAGTCACCAGGATTTTCAAAAGCCTGTGAATTTTGGATGGTGAATTCTGAAGAAGGTCTCAAACTGAAAGTCAGTGCCAAATGAATATCTGCTTCTGAATGCCCGGATAGACTCCCCAACTCATTAAAGTTGTAAAGTAGGTATGCTTTTATTCAGCGCTGAGGTGCATGGGGATAGCTTCTCCAAACCATGAATACCTCAGGGTTGTTCTGTGTAGGCAGATAGGGCCTGGTGGCCAGAAGATATCGTGCTGTACGGAAAGATAAGACCCCTCTCCAGGTAGCCAATAGCGTTCAGGTGATGAGACAGAAATGACATCGTAGACCTAGGTTATATAACACCATGTTCTCTCTCAATAAACGCCATTTGCCGTCCACCACATTGGTGGACCAAGCGGCCCAAGGGGGGGCCGTCGTGCTGTTCCTGAACCAGGTCGTCACGCCTCACGAAGGCAACAAGTGGTGCTGAAACCCGAGAAGCTGGAAGGCGGGTACCCAGTGGACACTTGGGAGGCCCGATAGCAGGGAACCCAAGTGAACCCGGGAAGCCCGATAGTCAGGAACCCAGAGGGTTGGGAATCACCTGGACGGGTGAACGGTGGCTGGAACGGCTGGACCAGCCTGGCAGAGGGAGGATGCTCCCAGACCCGCAAGGAGAATGGAAGCTCTTGTGAAGGTAGTATCAGAATTACATAAGCAGTGGGATATTGATTGTAAACCTAAAGATTTTACTCTCGTTGTTGAGAGACTTGTGAAAATTGGGGCTATTGCCCAACCGGTGGATATTCTCCACTCAGAATCATGGGATAAATGTACTAACGCGTTAGCTGAGGAGACGATGTCCTCGGGTGGTGGGAAACATCTTAAGTCATGGGGGAGAGTCGTCCAGGCTCTGCGGAAGGCCTAGCAAGAGCAGAAAACCTAGAAGGCAGCAAGGGAGTGTTTGATGGCCAACCCGAAGTTAGGAGTCAGGGCAGCCACACAGACTTTGCCCCCCCGACTATGCCGACTTCATTAGCCCGGAAGATCGGCAAGAGGGCGACACGACCCCTCAATCCTTGGGCACCGACATGCTCGCGGAGGGACAGAAACAGGCTGGATCCCTCTGGGGTGGGCTAGCCGAGGAAGCCAGGGGCATCGCAGAGAGAGCAGAGCCTGCGGAGGTCAGGGCTAGATCACCGCCATATGCGCCCCAAGATGGCGCTGAGCAGAAAGGAGAAAGGTGGGGCGAGGATGCCCATGGCGGGAAGAGGGAGGAAGCGCCAAAAGGGGAAGAGGGCGTGGGCGAAGGGCGGACAGCCGATCCGAGTGGCCATCAGGAACAATGCCCATGCTGGGCAAACACACCCCCGACCCCCCCACCCCCCCACCCCCCCCCCAGCAGAGAGAGGAGAGAGCCAAAAGGGGAGGAACGGCCCGCCCACCGGGGAAGCGGGCGGGGTTGGAACCCGAGCAGAGGGAGGGGCGAACCCAGAGAGAGGGAACGGCCAACCCACAAAAGCAGGCGGGGCCGGAGCCCAACAAAAAGGCACGAAAATGGGAAGTAGCCAGCCAGTCGAGTTCCGACTCTGAACCAGACATGGGGTGGGACGAGCGGTCTGCAACCGATTCAAGTTTAGAGGAGGAGGAAACAGAGATAAACAAAATCAGGAGCCAAAGTATTCCCACCCAAACTAAAAAGGGAACACGAGGGGAAGAAATCCCTCTCACAGATTGGAAGAAAATACAAATTGCGTGTGCCGACCGGACCTCACCAGCCACATTAGCATTCCCGGTCCGGGTGGCACCTGGGGGACAGAGGTACTATTCGCCAATAAACCCCAAGGACATACAAGCGATTGTTAAGGCAATTGCGGATAAAGGGCTTAACTCTGCCATGAGTTTCTATCCACAGGACTGGATTATCGGATGTCCCTGTAACCTGTATACCCTGGTGACAAGAGAGGACGATAAGCCATCAAGCATCCAGCCCGCACCTGAGAGTTCTGCACCGATTAGATCCAAACAACAGCCAATGCAGTGCCTTTGTATACTGAATAAGCTCATGTCGTTTGTAAAGAGCCGGCTAGAGAGAGTTAACATCATGTTAGTAGAACACCAGCAACTGCTTTAAGAATGTTCTTGTTTAAAATTTCCTTTACTTATCCACAGTTATACCCCGTTATTCCCAGTTATTCTCCTGTTACCTCTTGCTTAGTGTGCTTTTCTATCCAAGTTTCTGATATACATCCTAAGTCTGTTATAGAGCAAAGAATAGGAGTAGAATGCATTTAGTATATTTTTATGACATATATATATTCTTTAAGACTGTTACATTTTAGCCAATTTAATTAAGCATAGGGAGGGGGGAAATGTAGGCAGATAGGGCCTGGCAGCCGGAAGATATCGTGCTGTACGGAAAGATAAGACCCCTCTCCAGGTAGCCAATAGCGTTCAGGTGATGAGACAGAAATGACATCGTAGACCTAGGTTATATAACGCCGTGTTCTCTCTCAATAAACGCCATTTGCCATCCACCACATTGGTGTCTGTGAGCATTTGGACCAAGCGGCCCAAGGGGGGGCCGTCGCGCTGTTCCTGAACCAGGTCATCACCCCTCACAAAGGCAACAGTTCTCCCTTTACATTTATTCTCTTAAGGTATACATATGCATTAGGTTGTTCTATACGCCTATATATATTTATTATCTATCCCCGCTTTGTATTATAATGAGCTAGAAGGTCATTTGTGCCTGCACAGTGCCCCTTCTGGTCATGGGCAGAGGTCTCAAGATGATGTAAATGAGTCTTCTTCTTCTTAAACTTTTCACCTTTTAATCTTCACACATGGCCTTAGGGTTTGGTCACTGCCCAGTCTACCTCTCCCCCACTTATCAGGAAAACCAAACATCTGCTTTTGTCCCTTACCAGTAGAGCTAAGCATCTGCTTCTCCCCCTCATCAGTAGTTGATGCCTTGACATGTTAGGTATTTATGACAGACAATACTTTTGTTTAAGCAAAGGAATTCCTTTAACCCCCTTGTACAATTTTTCTGTATTACCCCTCTGTACATTGGTTACCCCTGTATCAATCCCCCCTTTTTCTATAAAGTGAGTAAATTCTTTTCCTATATTATTTATGACAGAGCTATCCATGTTCCTTCTATTGACTTATGAAGTGATTTTGATATACATTGTATTATGCAAGGTACAATCAGTAAAATGAGTAGTACTATAGCTACGATTAGAAGGCCTTGTTTAAGTATATCTCTGAACCATCCAGTAACTCCTAGGTTATTTAGCCATTCATCCAATCCACCTCCAACAATTTTAAGCTCTTGCATATTCTCCTGCAATTTTTGCAGCTTAGCATGGATTGATTCAGAATGGTCAGGTAAGTTCATGCAGCACATACCTTCAAAATCCTCACAACCATGTCCATGGGCCAATTATAAAGCTATGGCTTGGACCATGGTATAGATGTAAAGGATTTCATTTTAAAAACCAAAACCTTTTCTACAAGACACCCACTGCATCTTGCAGGACCCATAACCACCAGATGCCTGCTACCTCTTATGATTGTAAACCACAAAATGCCCGCTGCTTCTTGTGATTGTATACCAGTAAAAACCAAAACCTTTTCTACAAGACACCCACTGCACCTTGCAGGACCCAAACCACCAAATGCCCACTGCCTCATGTGATTGTAAACCACAGGATGCCCGCTGCTTCTTGTGGGTGTATGCCAAACGGATGCTAGCAGTCGGGTATACTCCTTTACCCATGAGATTTCCTATCTCGATTTATGGAAGGCATTATAATTGGGCCAAGCTTCGTGTAATATGTACAGCACGTGCACTACCCTTATCTCATATTCAGGTAGTAAGTGATATCCAGATTTATATTTTGATTACAATTGCAACATTGTGTTAACACCCATGGATCACTCTATCTTTCGTGAGTTAGTTTTAATTTTAGTCTGTTATTACCGTTTGATGTGGTTTTCCAGGGGGGGCTTTTGGAGCCTTCTTGAATTGAGTATTCTCTAATTTTGATAGCTGTGAAAGTTGTGAGTAGTACTTGGAACAGCCCTTTCCAGTTTGGTTCGAGATCTTTTCTTTTTTCCTGTGGGTCTGAAAGATTTTATATACACATAATCTCTAGGTTGTATATTATTTATGGGACTATCCAGTCCTCTGCTTTGAGTTCCAGCCACATGTTTTTCAATTTTCCTGAGTTGTTAAGTGACTGGGGCCAAGGTAAACTGGTCTCTTGACTGTGAAATATGAATTCACTCCTCTAAACAAGATTACAAGGTTTTATTGAGGGACAAAGTCAATAAAGCAAAAGCAAACAGCGCTGGGCGCATGACCATAACCAGAGGTGCAAATGATTAGTATTTGTTACAGGTTTATATACTTTCACAATTCCATTAGTCACATACATTCATAATCCCTGCGTATAGGCCGGGAACATTATATCTAAGTCCAGTAATTTATTATCATAAGTCTCCTCCTCTTGGTGTCTGTGCATTGCTCTGCAATAATTGTGGGCAGGGGTCTTGAGGATGAAGTAAGCAGTCTTCCTCTTGTGAGTAGGGGTCTTCAAGATGAAGTAAGCAGTCTTCCTCACAGTGTGCTTTTCACCTTTGGCACAGTTGGATGCCCCAGTAATCACACAACTAGCTGAAACCAGACATATCTATAATTATTCTGATAACTAGCAAAGATTTAAAACAGTGTGACCTTCCTGCAAAATTTATAGCAGGATGAACAGACAAGGAGTATCCCAAGCTAGCAGATGGTTGGGAGGCTCTGTCTCTGAACTAACTGATAAGTACAAGGATGGTGTGAAATAACTCCTTCATGTTTAGTGGGGTCACTAAATCTTGTTATCTCACCACAGACTTACAACACAAACATTGTTCTTTAAAACTAAAGATACTTTAGAGGACCAGTGTGAAACAATTAACTCACATTTAGTGGGGCCACTAAATTCCACAGGCTAACAACATAAACATTGTTCTCTTTCTACAACCTAAGTTAAGCTAAAAAGTACTTTAACTCTGTATTTTACAGGCACTAGCTTTTCTTCTATCAAGCCATGCAAACCGCCCCCCCCCCTTTTCTTCTTTTTACCTTTACAGATTCTTCTACTATACGACTCCGGTTTGCTCATCTTATGTCTTTATTGAGCTTTGGTTTTGTTATTATAAACTTGTAGTTATATCCACATAACCACACCTATGATTTGCGAAAGCCAATACATTTATGTGTTTATCACACTGGTATTTGAATTATGCTGTGGCTTGTTATAGTTATGATTTTGATTTTGTGGTTTTGGTATTGGTGACAGACTGCTATAAATGTTTTATTAATTGTTGTCTCTGTTTCAAGTGTTGCAACTGTGGAGTGTCTATTTTGTGGATGCTTATAGTGATGATTTTGGTCTTGTGATTTTAGTGTTGGCGTCAGGTTGTTATAACTATTAATTGTTACTTTGATACAATTTTAGTCTCTGTCTCAAGTGTTGCAACTGTGGAGTGTGTCTGTGGGATCCCGTGTGGGTGTGTGAATGCGAGATTGATAATGGGAAATTGTCAGAGTGGAGAGATCATGAAAAAGAGTCCTTTAGGGTGCATTTTCACACATTGGAAAGAACTGGGAGGGTTTCCTGGAGGCTCGGTAAATGAGAAAACATTCATAAAATGTTGTAACCAATGGTGGCCTTTGTATAGTTTGGAAGATCAGGAAAAAATGGCCTAAAATGGAACTTTGAATTATGATACATTGTTACAATTAATGTTATTTTTGAGGTGGCAAGGAAAACGGAATGAAGTAATGTATGCAGATATGTTTTTCACTTTAGAAAACCACCCCAGGTGACAGACAGAATGCAAAATTAATACACCTTAATTTTGGCTTTGGAAAAGGACAGGGAAAAACTGAAAGCTAAGGTGGATAGATGTTCAGATCCTGATACTGGGGAAAGGTGTTTAAAGTTAAGGAAAACCAAGAGGGAAAGTAGGGGAGCTTGGGCAGCTCCTGTGTTTGAGCGTGGGATGAGTACTGGGGAGGCGGAGGTGGAGGGATGTCAGGCGGAGGTGGGGGAGTGTGTTCTTCTCCTATGGGACCGGATCCGTGTGTGTTGTGGGGAGTTTGGATGTTAGAAGTGAGACTGCCCTGGAGGGAGTGCATGGGGTGGCTCCAGTGGCTGAATTGGAACTGGACTGACTGGGACCTGGGGAAACTACCGTAGCAGATCCACTGGTTAAATTAAAACTAGGGACTAGAAGAAATGAAGTGGAATTTTAGTGGATACAGGAGCACCTTATTCGGCGTTAAATCAGAGGGAAAAGAATTTGTTACAGATGTGGGAGCTACTGGCCACCAAGAAAAAAAAATGCATTATTTCTGAAACCCTTAAAGTACAAATTGGAAAAACAAATGGGAATGCATAAATTTTTATGCATGCCAAATTCTCCAAAATCTTTATCAGGGCGAGAAGCAGCATTTAAAGAAGGTAAAATGGAATTGAGAGTTAAAAAATCAGTTAATTTCAATTTTGAGTTTATCTTTAATTCAACAGAAAAGCGAACAGGAGGACCTCCCTGAAATAGAAGAAATCCTTAATCAGGTATATCTGGGAGGATGGACATCTGAAGTTCCAGGTAAGGCAAAAAATGCTTTGCCTGTTAAAGTAGAAATAAAAAGGGGGAGCCCTGCCCAATTAGAATAAAACAGCATCCCTGCACTAAAAGTCACTGATAAATTTTAAAATATAAATTATTATTTGAATGTGAATTGGGATATAATACTCCTATCTTGCCAGTAACGAAATAAAGTTCCAGGTTGGTTCAAGATCTCAGAAAAAACAACAAATTTGTAGAGGATATTCATCTAGTAATAGCTAATCCGTATACCTTATTGGCTAAATTGAATAAAAAATGGTTTGCTGTCTTGGATTTAAAGGACTCTTTCTTTTGTTTAACATTGGCCAAAGAAAACCAGAATTTATTTGCTTTTGAATAGGGAAAATCCTGACACAGTAAAGAAAACTCAATTAACTTGGGCAGTGTTATCTGAAGGGTTTAAAAATAGTCCAAAGATTTTTTTAAAATCAGTTATCACTGGAACTAGAACTATGGTATCCACCAGCTCAGATGGGGACTCTGTTACAATATGTGGATGACCTATTAATTGCCACAGAAACCAAGGAAGAATGTGTCTAGTGAATGGTGAGATTATTGAATTTTCTGGGACTGAATGATTATCGGGTATCCAGACAAAAGGCCCAACTAATTCAAACCCAAGTTTCCTACCTAGGATATGAAACAACAGGAGAACAGAGAAGTTGGAACTGCTAGAAAATAAGCCATTTGTCAAACTCCGCGACCATCAACCACCAAGGAGTTCCAGACGTTCCTGGGAATGACTGGATGATGCATTATATTTTAAAATTTATCAGTGATTTTTAGTTCCCTTTCCCTGCAATTTTAGGGGATGCTGTTTTATTCTAATTGGATGCATGATTATGGCGTTCTGCATCCTTTTGCAGGAACAACCAACAGAACTATTAACACACGACTGCTTGGCCACTATAGAGACTGTATATTCAAGCTGACCAGATTTGAAAGAAACATGCTGAATGAGAACACTGGAATTGGCTAAAGACAAAAGGATAAATATTTGGACTGATTCTAAATATGCATTTGGTGTGGTCTATGCAAATGGTGCCATCTGGAAAGAATGAGAACTTTTGAACACACAAGGGAAAAAAATTAAACATGCTACAGAAATACTACAACTACTGGAAGCTTGTCAGCTACCTGAGAAAGTAGCTATTATGTGCTGTAGAGGGCATCAGCAAGGTGACTCTGATCTGGAAATTGGAAATAATTTGACCAATATTGAAGCCAAACAAGAAGCTGAACAATCTAAAGTCATTCCTTTAATCCCTGACGTCAAACTAACAATTGAGAAATATAAACCTAGATATTCAAAGGAGGATAGAAAATTGATTGAAGATCTCAAAGGACAGGAAAACAAAGAGGCTTGGGTTCAGATACCTGATGGGTGAATTGTAATTCCCTGTAACCAACTCTGGAAGATACTTCAGGAGGAACATAATAAAACTCATTGGGGTAGCAACTCTTTGTATAAATACATAGACAAACAAATTGTAGGAAGGAATCTATATACCATAGTTCAATTAGTGACAATATCAGCTCTGTCTCAAGAATAGAATTCTCATGACTTAATTTCTAAATGTCTCACTATTCTAGGGTGACATTCCTTTATCCCTTGCCCTTTCTTTTCCTCTTGATTTATCCCATGTTAATAGGTACTAATACAATCTGTTGTATGATCATCTGCTTGATGAAACCTTAAGTAGATCTTGAAACCCTGTGAATCTGGCTTTGAGTTTTGTAGAGGTTTGTTTTGTGCTTTGCATTTTTTTAAACACAATGAATGAAATGTGTAGTACAGCTTTCTACTCTGGCTTTTGGAAAGCAAAGTATTTCATGTGTTCAGACAGGTCTAGACACGCTATTCTAGATTGCAGAGTGAATCTGCTTAAATCCCCTACAAAACAGGCCATAAGAAAGAAACCTTGTTTGAAAAACTATATCAAATATGGAATAAATCCTTCAATTTGTTTATCTGCTCAGAAAAAAAGACCCTTTCGAGACAGTATTTAATAAGAAAATAATATGAGAAATGTCAAGTTTTTTATTTCACCATGTCTTCTTGCTTCAATGAAAGACATTTCTTCTTTGTTATGAATTATAAATCTCTATTGCTACAGTCCAAACAGTTCTGGGAACTACCACCACTGGCTTTCTGAATACAGGAAAATACACTGCCCTTACCATTTGCAATGCTCCAAGCATTTCCAAACATTCCTTATTCTCTGATTAACTCTCTGATCTGGTGCAGCCCTCTGACTACTATCCACTGCTGGTTTTTCAGGTTGGCAGTGATGAAATTATTACAAGGAGGGCAAGGGCAATGAAGAGAGACTTCAGGGCCCTGGGACGGCTGTTTAAAGGGTCTGGAGGGCAAGTGGTGTTTGTCTCCATACCTGTTACAAGCAAGGGTGAAGAGATAAATAGGAAGAGTCTGCAGATTAAAGTATGGCTACGTGACTGGTGCCATAGGCAGGGTTTTGGGTTTATCAATCATGGGCTGCTGTATGAGACACCTGGTTTGCTGGTGGCAGGTGGGATACACCAGTCCCAGAGGGGGAAAAGGTTTTTGGAGCAGGGGTTAGCAGGGCTTATTGACAGGGCTTTAAACTAGATATGAAAGGGGGAGGGGATTTAACTGGGCCTGTTAGGGACAAGCCCAAGAGAAACATGCTAGGGCTTGAAGGATGGTAGACTAGGGAGGACTATCAATCTATTGTTTCATTTGTGGGAAAGGATAGTTGTTTAGACCCTGTCTCACAGGTGAAAAAGGGTACCAGGACAAGAGTTAGCAGAGCTAACTCACAGAGCTTCAGGTTAGATTCAAAGTGCGAGGGGGTCATAGCTGAACTAGTGAGGCATTGTTCTAGTATTAATGAAGACCAAAAGGCCTCCCACCTCCCAAGGGTGCCATCAGCGTGCTCTGCTCACTCCCTGAAATGCCTGTACACCAATGCACGCAGCATGGGGAATAAACAGGAGGAGTTAGAAGTCTGCGTGCAGTCTAAAGGTTATGATCTGGTGGCAATTACAGAGATATGGTGGGACAGCTCACATGACTGGAAAGTGGTCATGGATGGCTATGTCCTTTTTAGGAAAGATAGGTCAGCAAAGCGAGGTGGTGGAGTCGCCCTTTATGTGAGAGAGCAACTAGAATGTATTGAGTTCTGTCCAGGGGCAGATGAGGAGAAAGTGGAATGTCTGTGGGTACGAATTAAGGGACAGACTGGTACAGGGGATACAGTTGTGGGGGTCTATTACAGACCTCCTGAACAGGATGAAGGAGGTGATGAGGCTTTCTACAGGCAAGTGGAAGCAGCCCCGCTACTACATGCCTTGGTCCTCATGGGGGATTTTAACTACCCTGATATTTGCTGGAAGACTCACACAGCCAATCATTCACAGTCTAGGAGGTTCCTCCAGTGCATTGATGATAACTTCTTAATGCAAATGGTGGACAAACCAACTAGGAGAGGAGCGCTGCTAGATTTAGTACTCACCAACAAGGAGGGTTTGGTTGAAGTGGTGATGGTCAATAGCAGCCTTGGCTGCAGTGACCATGAGATGGTGGAGTTCAGGATCCTGTGTGGGAGGAATAGAATACCTAGCAAGGCCACAGTTCTGGATTTCCAAAGGGCCAACTTTGGCCTCTTCAATCAACTGCTAAGGGAAGTCCCATGGGAAAGGGTACTAGGCGGTAAAGGGGCTCATGACAGTTGGTCAGCATTCAAGGACCACTTCTTCCAAGCTCCGGATCAGAGCATCCCAATGGGTAGGAAATCAAGTAAGGGAGCTAGGAGACCAGTGTGGTTAAACAAGGAGCTGCTGGGCAAACTCAAGTGGAAAAGGAGAATCTATGGATTATGGAAAGAGGGGCTGGCCACTTGGGAGGAATATAGGACAGTTGTTAGAGGATGTAGGGAGGCAATTAGGACAGTGTCGTAGTTTAAACCAAGTCCCCCAACTCCCGGAGAGTTAGGAAGGAGAATCCAAAGAATGTAGCCCCCACGGATTGAGATAAGAACGGTTTAATAGCTAAGGCATAACACAAACCCCCTACTGCCATTTACTACTACAAATAATAATGATACAGCAAACAGCAAGTGAAAAGAATACAACACCCCACCAGCCACCGACCCATAACTCACTCCACCCTGCCCGGCCGAGCACCATGTGCTCCCTCCTCCATTTTCCTCCACAGCTCCACCCCTCCAGCCTTCTCTTTCCCAGTATGCATCCTGGGCATCACGTGCTATGGTATGGAATACCTCATTGCCTAGCCTGGGTCAGGTGTCCTGTCCCTCCTTCCTCCCGGCCTCCCCCTGGCTGGAAAAAACCTTGAACAAAAACACCCTCAAAACATGCTCAAACCATGACATTATCCACCCCTTATTCCATACCATTCACGTCATGCCCAGATCTCACATTTCCAATACACAATCACTCTTAAGTCCACCCCTCGATCATGAGACATCTCTATGTTGCATCTCTGGACTGATGGCCTGAAGTATCTGGGCCCAACAGGCTCAAAATCATTCACCGTCCCCTTCAGCAGTTCTACAGCTTGCTGCTGGGGACTCCATACAGCTGCCTTCCACCTCCAATGCTTCCAAAGCACTGGAGGGGCCCAGTGGATCAGATACCTGGCCATACTGTCCCACATGCCCTGCCACTCATGACTGTCCAGCCTTGGGGACAGTCTCCTGGTGCTCCTATATCCTTGTCTAACCCTAGACAAGACCCAAACCTGACTCTGCTTAACTTTTGGGATCAGAAAAAATGATTGTGGATAGAACACACTCTGTGTGTGTGCCACCATGCTGACCCCTATCACAATCAGCAGGCAGGTCCCAAGGGCACCCAAAAGCCATTCATAACCGTCAGAACTCTCAGGTGCTGCTGCTGCACTTGTCACTGGGGCTGATGTAGCTGCCCTGCTTGCCAGCTCTCCCACCACCAGCTTCTCTTCTCCTGAGTCCAGATCTTCCTTCTCTGCCTTGCTGGGAAGTGCTGCGTGGTCTCCTGCATCCTGCTGGGGCTCGGCGGGTGACTCCCGGGGAATGTTCTCGGACGCTGCGGGGTTCGGAACGGCGGCAGGACTCGGTTCCTCCTCTGCCTTGCTGGGAAGTGCTGCGTAGTCTCCTGCATCCTGCTGGGGGTCGGCGGGCGACTTCCGGGGGACACTCTCGGCCGTCGGAGGGTCGGGAACGGCCGCAGGACTCACCCCCCCCGCCTGATCCCGCTGCTCAGCTACCGCCCTGCTCTGCTCCTCCCCCGCCTGCTCCTGCTGCTCTGCCACAGCCGTTTGGCTCCCCGTGCCGCTCTCCCTGGCAGCCTCAGCTGCCGGCAGCTCCCGGGGCCGCTCCTTCCTGGCTTCACGCAGCTCCACACAGACGACGACGAGGATAAGGACAAGGACGGCGAAGAGCAGCGGGACGGCCTGGTACAAGTCCAAGTCCACGGCCACGTCCATCCCCCCCTGCTGCCGGAGCCCCACCGTATTACAAGCCTCCGACACAAACACAAACACATCCAATCCATACACCAAGTACCCGGTAAAATCCCGAAACAGCGAGATCCAGAGAAAAACCTCTAAGAGCCAATAAATCAGCATTGTGACAAGAGACCATAAATCCGCTCAGATCTGTTCTTATCTCAATCCCTCGGGCCCCACGTTGGGCGCCAAAAAATGTCGTAGTTTAAACCAAGTCCCCCAACTCCCGGAGAGTTAGGAAGGAGAATCCAAAGAATGTAGCCCCCACGGATTGAGATAAGAACGGTTTAATAGCTAAGGCATAACACAAACCCCCTACTGCCATTTACTACTACAAATAATAATGATACAGCAAACAGCAAGTGAAAAGAATACAACACCCCACCAGCCACCGACCCATAACTCACTCCACCCTGCCCGGCCGAGCACCATGTGCTCCCTCCTCCATTTTCCTCCACAGCTCCACCCCTCCAGCCTTCTCTTTCCCAGTATGCATCCTGGGCATCACGTGCTATGGTATGGAATACCTCATTGCCTAGCCTGGGTCAGGTGTCCTGTCCCTCCTTCCTCCCGGCCTCCCCCTGGCTGGAAAAAACCTTGAACAAAAACACCCTCAAAACATGCTCAAACCATGACAGACAGCTAAGGCCTCCTTGGAAATTAATCTTGCAGGTCGGATTAAGGACAATAGAAAGGGCTTCTTCAAATACATAGCAAATAAAACTAACACAAGAGGCAATATAGGCCCACTGTTGAATGAGGTGGGTGCCCTGGAAACAGAGGATACAAAGAAGGCAGAAGTGCTGAATGCTTTCTTTGCCTCTGTCTTTACTCCTACAGACTCTCCCCAGGGGCCCCAGATTCCTGTAGACCCAGAAGGAGTCAGGACAAAGGAGGAGTTTTCTTTGGTAGATGAGGATTGGGTTAGGGATCAGCTATGCAATCTGGACCTCTATAAATCAATGGGTCTGGATGGAATGCTCATCTTATGTCTTTATTGAGCTTTGGTTTTGTTATTATAAACTTGTACAGTTATATCCACATAACCACACCTATGATTTGCGAAAGCCAATACATTTATGTGTTTATCACATGACCCAACTTCACATTTTGTTGTTTAATTAGTCTCCACCTGACCACTTGACTGAGGGTGGTAGGGAGTATGAGGTTGCCAATCAACACTGAATTGTTTGTTAATTTGTTGTACCACATTTGAAATAAAATGTGGTCCTCTGAAGATATAGTGGCTGGAACTCCATATCGTGGTATTATTTCCTGTAACAATATTTTCTTTACCTCCTGGGCTTTTGCGCTTCTAGTTGGAAAAGCTTCTGGCCAACCTGAAAAGGTGTATGTTAGTACCAACAAATGCCTATACCCCCCTTTCCTTGGCAGTTCCGTAAAGTCAATCTGCCATTGTTGGCCTGGTCCATTACCCCTTCCAATTTGGCCCATTTTGTCTTTGGGAGTTTTTAAAATAATTGGGGTTTGTTTGTAGGCAGAGATCACATTGTTGAGTTACTTGTTGGATGGTAGCATACAAATTTCTAGCTATGATTTTATTTATTAAGTATTTATGTAAAGCATCCACTCCCCAGTGTGTTTTCTGATGCTTTCTTACAAGGGCCCATAACAAAGAGGAGGGGACAATTATTCTCCCTTGCAGTGTGCGAGCCCACCCCTCCTTATTTACTATTCCATCCTGATCTGTGATTAATTTCTGATCTTCCTTATTGTAATTTGGCCTACCTTCTGAAGGAATGTTCCCATCAGAAATTAAAGCTCCTTTAATAGTTACCTCTCCTTTTGCTGCTTCTTTTACCTCTCTGTCCGCCAGCTCATTTCCTTCTTCCTGCATCAAGCTCACCTTCCGGTGTGCCTTAATGTGCATAATCGCTACCTTCTCAGGTAGTTGGACTGCTTCCAACAATCTCACTATCTCTTGTGCATGTTTTATGTTTTTCCCTTGCAAGTTCAACAGTCCTCTTTCTTTCCAGATGGCTCCATGTGCATGCAGAACTCCAAATGCATATCTTGAGTCTGTTTGTTGGTAGTGGTGCAAATGGTGATCGCATATCCAGCATGCCGCTTTCCACTGATGACATAGCTGCTTCCATCAGTAAACCATGTTTCTGCATCATCCAAGGGGCTATCTGGTAGGTCTGGACTGCTGGAATATATGTCCTCAGTGTTTATTTTTGGCAATCATGATGTATAGGTTCTCCTTCATTTCTGCTGAGGAAAGAAGCTGGGTTGAAAATGTTAGTTGTTACTATCTCTATATCATCTTGTTCCACCATGATGGCTTGATATCTTAGGAACCTCTGATGGGAAAGCCAATGTCCACCTTTTATCTCCAGTACTGCAGACACTGTAAGGGACACTAGCACTGTGATTTTCTGGGCTAGAGTAAATTTGCATGCTTCTTGAATATTTAGCACGACTGCCACTACGGCTCTAAGGCACCCCGGCCATCCTTTAGCCGTAGACTCCAGTTGCTTAGAAAAATAAGCAACTGCTCGCTGATATGGGCCCAAGTTCTGAGCTAGTATTCCCAAGGCAATTCCCTGTCTCTCGTAAGAAAACAAAAGGAATGGTTTGCTCACGTCTGGAAGTCCTAGGGCCAGAGCTGACATAAGGGCCTCTTTTAGTTGGTTGAAGGCTTGGGTAGCCTCTTTTATCCACTGAAGATCTCTGCTTCCATTAGCAATTAGTGCATATAGAGGCTTTACATGCAACCCATAGTTGTAAATCCACAGCCTACACCATCCTGTCATTCCCAGGAAGGTTCTGTGGCTTCAGGGTCTGTCATATTGCCTCTTTACTGTTCTGTCCAAAGGTTTGTTGTCCGGCACTTATTTCATAGCCCAAGTAAATTATCCTTTGTTTTACTATTTGGGCCTTTTTCTTGGATGCTCTGTATCCTTGAAGTCCTAAAAAAACGTAAAAGCCTTACTGTCCAGGCCACACAAGCTTCTTTTGTCTGGGTAGTGATTAAGATGTCATCTACATACTACAATAGTTTTCCTTCTTCCGATGGGGCTTCCCAGGGTCTGATGGGAAAGCCAGTTGTTCTCCAAACAGGGTGGGACTGTTCTTGAATCCTTGAGGCAGCACCGTCCATGTGAGATGAGCTCTGCGTCCACTCCTAGGGTTTTCCCAAAGATTTTCTGGCTGGCTTCATGGAGAGGGAGGCAAAAGAAAGCATCTTTCAAATCTAAAACAGTAAACCAAATTAGCTCTGGTGTAAGGCATGTTAAAGATCTTCAGTTACTTTGTTGACAGCTCAGGTTTATGGACTGGTATATTTGTGGCCCATACTCTTGGGAATACCTGATCCAGTATATCTTCCCTGACTTTTCCCTCGACATGATTAATGATCAAAACTGAGCTTTAACATCTCTATATATTGTTGGTCATTTACTTTTAAAGTGATCTCGCCTCCTTTGAAAGTAATGGTCACACCCAAGTGTTCTAACAAATCCCTTTCCAAAAGAGCTTATGGATGCCCCATTATTTTTCCAGTTGATACTTTAATGGTTCACAAAAATAAGCCTTTTCACTTTGGCCAGTCATCCCTTTTACCATAATATAATCGTCCGCCAAAGGTATTAAACCTTTGTTTAAAACTGAATACGTTGTGCCTGTATCAACCAAAAATTCCACTTCCTTTTTGTCCCTTAGCTTCATTATCTGCTAGGGAAGATTCCCCAGATCCCTGTCAGTCTAGTTCCAATTCAGTCACCGGAGCCACCCCATGGCACTCCCCCCCAGGGCAGTCTCACTTCCAGGGTCCATACTCCCCATAGCACACACATCGATCCAGTTCCACAGAAGAAGAGCCTACTCCCTCACCTCTGCTCAATATTCCTCCTCTACCAGTTTCAAAGCAACCAGCACAGCCGTGGCTATAGCATGACTCAGCTTTTTCTTTTTTTATACACTTTCTATGTTTCCTCCTTTACTCCCTTCCACATTTATTCAACAACCCCTCAGTCCCATCTGTCAACATGTCTGTTTCCACTTGTTTGCCTACCCCAGCACCCATCCCATGCTCAAACACAGGAGCTTCTTGAGCTCCCCTCCTTTCCTCTCGGTTTTCGCTTTTAATTTTTAATTTTTCCCTGTCCTTTTCCAAAGCAAAAATTAGGGATTTGGCAGAGCTATATTAATTTTGCATTTAGTTTGTCACTCTGGGTGGTTTCTGCATACATTATTGTGGGAATTCCTAAAGAGCCAAGGCCATGTAGTGAGCGATCCCAATACCCTGAGCCTTGTTACTGTAAAGTAAGAAGATTCTTGGCAGGCATAAGCAAGGTCAACTGTCTTGTTAGGCCTCTGTAATTTTCCACTGAAAACGTGCAGAGAATGATCTCTGCCAAGGTTGTATTTTCCCACTGTATTTTTAGAGTAAGGTATTTAATCACAATTATAACAAGTTATAAACATTAGCTTTGTAAAGGATAGTAACCTGTAGAATAACCAATTAGAGCTCAGTATCCAAGGCTTTTACATAAGGGTGTAAGTGTATAAGAAGAGAACTGTATCTAATAAATAAGAAAGGCAAGAAGGAGGACCCGGGTAATTATAGACTGGTCAGCCTTACCTCTGTCCCTGGAAAGGTGATGGAACAACTTATTCTTGACTCCATCTCTAGGCATATCAAGGATGAGGGGGTTATTAAGAACAGCCAACACGGTTTTATGAGGGGGAAGTAATGTTTGACCAACCTTATAGCCTTCTATGAGGAAGTGGCTAGGTGGAGGGATGATGGTAGAGCGGTAGATGTGGTTTTTCTTGATTTCAGTAAGGCATTTGATACTGTCTCCCACAGCATTCTCATAGATAAGCTAAGAAAGTGTGGGCTTGACGATCAGGTAGTGAGGTGGATCAAGAACTGGTTGAAAGGAAGAAGGCAGAGAGTTGTGGTCAATGGGGCAGAATCTAGCAGGAGGTCTGTGACTAGTGGAGTCCCTCAGGGGTCGGTGTTGGGACCACTGTTGTTTAATATTTTCATCAACGACCTGGATGAGGGAACTGAGTGTACCCTCAGCAAGTTCGCTGATGACACTAAATTGGGAGGAGTGGCTGACACACCAGAAGGCTGTGTTGCCATTTAGCGAGACCTGGACAGGCTGGAGAGTTGGGCAGGGAGAAACTTGATGAAATTCAACAAGGGCAAGTGTAGAGTCTTGCATCTGGGGAAGAACAACCCCATGTACCAGTACAGGATGGGGGTTGACCTGCAGGAAAGTAGTGAAGGGGAAAGGGACCTGGGGGTCCTGGTGGATAGGAGGATGACCATGAGCCAGCAATGTGCCCTTGTGGCCAAGAAGGCAAATGGCATCCTAGGGTGCATTAGAAAGGGTGTGGTTAGTAGGTCAAGAGAGGTTCTCCTCCCCCTCTGCTCTGCCTTGGTGAGGCCGCATCTGGAATATTGCATCCAGTTCTGGGCCCCTCAGTTCAAGAAGGACAGGGAATTGCTTGAAAGAGTCCAGCGCAAAGCCACAAAGATGACTGAGTCTCCCTTATGAGGAGAGGCTGAGGGAGCTGGGTCTTTTTAGCTTGGAGGAGACTGAGGGGTGACCTCATCAGTGTTTACAAATATGTAAAGGGTGGGTGTCAGGATGATGGAGCTAGTTGTTTTTTTTTTTAGTGATATCCAGTGATAGGACAAGGGGCAATGGGTGTAAACTGGAGCATAGGAGGTTCCATGTGAACATCAGGAAGAACTTCTTTACTGTGAGAGAGACAGAGCACTGCAACAGGTTGCCCAGGGGAGTTGTGGAGTCTCCTACATTGGAGATATTCAAGGCCCACCTGGACAAGTTCCTGTGTGATGTACTCTAGGTTTCCCTGCTCTTGCAGGGGGGTTGGACTAGATGATCTTTCGAGGTCCCTTCCAACCCTTGGGATTCTGTGATTCACACAAATTCCTACATCAACATCTCCATTACACTGAAAGCATGATCCCTTCTTTCTAATCAGGTGCCAAGCTATTTCATTACTTGATACATAACTGAGTTTCCATAGTTTCAAGCTTAATTTTTGGCTTTGCTGAGGCTGGTGAGTGGTGAGTAATTCCATGGAGAGGACAACACTGCCTAAAAATCCTATAGTTGTAGCTAGCAACAGGAGCAGCTGTACTGATGCACAATGAGCTGCAGAATACCAGTAATCTCCTGTACTCTTGAAAACAGGGATGGAGCCTTATTTCTTCTATCAATAGCAAATGCTGATCCCAGAGTTCAGAAGCAGCACCTTTTCCAAAGAGGCAGAGGAGCCTTTTCCAGAGGAGTGAGTGTTTCCTTCTGACCATGGCTGTGTGACAGCAGTGGTACAGCCTTTCAGTGTCACCTCTGGCAAGATGTGTTGCTGGTCCAAGCCTCAGTTTCCCCACTGCAAAGTCAGATATTAGTATTCAGTCCATTGTGAGCTTGAGGGGAAAAAAAGGAAAAATAAAAAAGGCCAGGTTGGATGGGGCTTTGAGGAACCTGGTCTAGTGGAAGGGGACTTTGCCCGTGGCAAGAGATTGGAACTGGATGGGCTTTAAGGTCCCTTCCAACCCAAACTATTCTATGATTCTATGAAAGCAGTTTTGGCCAATACTTGCAACCCTCAGCTCCAGAAATCCTGGAGTTCTTATGGGATCTTTTCAAATAAAAAGAGCAACTTTCTGTAGCTGTTAAGAAAAGCCAGAAAAACTAATCCCCTTTCAAAAAATATCCCAAAACCAAAAATTCCCGTTTGAATTGTTTATTCATTTAAATCTCATGCAGGTTGAAGCCTGTCTCAAGACTGAGGTGGGATAGAGGGAGGAAACATGGATTTTGCTGCTAGGTTTGGTGAGGCTTTGGGCTGTAACCCATCCCAGGTGGGCAGGCTGACCAGCCCCGCCTTAGCTCCCCTGGCCCTTTCCACACTCAGCAGGCAGGAGTAGCCCTGCACATGGTAGTGATGAATAAGGAAACCAGCTTGCCAAGTCATTTTCTGAAGTAGGTTTCTTGTCTTCACATTATGTCAGCCACCTTTCCTGACAAAACCAGCAGGAACATGCAGGTGACAGATGTCCTTTAATTATCAGCACTGTTCCTGCTCCTTGGTCTTAGAGGTAAAATTCAGAGGCTTGAAATGAAGGCTCTGTTTCGTTTGGTTAAGACTGGCTATCAAGGTTTTATTTACAAGCATAGAATCATAGAATAGTTAGGGTTGGAAAGGACCTTAAGATCATCGAGTTCCAACACTCCTGACATGGGCAGGGACATCTCACACTAAACCATGTCACCCAAGGATCTGTCCAACCTGGCCTTGAACACTGCCAGGGATGGAGCATTCACAACTTCCCTGAGTAACCCATTGCAGTACCTCACCACCCTTATAGTGAAGAACTTCTTCCTTATATCCAATCTCAACTTCACCTGATAAGTTTAAACTCATTACCCCTTGTCCTGTCACTACAGTTCCTAATGAAGAGTGCATCCCCAGCATCCTTACAGGCCCCCTTCAGATACTGGAAGGCTGCTATGAGGTCTCCATGCAGCCTTCTCCAGGCTGAACAGCCCGAACTTTCTCAGCCTGTCTTCATATGGGAGGTGCTCCAGTTCCCTGATTATCCTCTTGGCCCTCCTCTGGACTTGTTCCAACAGTTCCATGTCCTTTTTATGTTGAGGACACCAGAACTGCACACAATAGTCCAAGTGAGTTCTCACAAGAGCAAAGTAGAAGGGCAGGATCACCTCCTTTGACCTGCTGGTCACGGTCCTCTTGATGCAGCCCAGAATACAGTTGGCTTTCTGGATTGCTAGCACACACTGCTGGCTCATGTTCATTTTCTCATCGACCAACACCCCCAAGTCTTTCTCCACAGGGCTGCTCTGAATCTCTTCTCTGCCCAACCTGTAGCTATGCCTGGGATTGCTCTGACGCAGGTGTAGGACCTTGCACTTGGCATGGTTAAACTTCATGAGGTTGGCATCAGTCCACCTCACAAGAGTGTCAAGGTCCCTCTTGAATGGCATTCCTTCCCTCCAGCATATCAAGTGAACCACACAGCTTAGTGTCATCTGCAAACTTGCTGAGGATGCACTCAATCCCACTGTCCATGTCATCGACAAAGATGCTGAACAAGACTGGTCCCAACACCAATCCCTGAGGGACACCACTCATTACTGGTCTCCAGCTGGACATTGAGCTATTGACCACAACTCTTTGCGTGCAGCCATCCAGACAGTTCTTTATCCACTGAGTGGTCCATCTGTCAAATTGATGTCTCTCCAATTTAGAGACAAGGATGTCATGTGGGACAGTGTTGAACGCTTTGCACAAGTTCAGGTCGATGACATCAACTGATCTACCCCTGTTCATCAGTTCCGTAGGCCCATCATAGAAGGCCACCAAATTAGTCAGACAGGATTTCCCCTTAGTGAAGCCATGCTGGCTGTCACCAAGCCATGTGCCTTGGCATGCTTTCCAGGAGAATCTGCTCCAAGATTTCGCCAGGCACAGAGGTGAGACTGACTGGTCTGTATTTCCCTGGGTCATTCACTTTTCCCTTCTTGAAAATGGGTTTTATGTTTCTCTTTTTCCAGTTGTCGGGAACTTCACCTGACTGCCATGATTTTTCATATATGATGGACAGCATCTTTCAGCTATGGAAAGTTAGCCACCTTAGGTTTTCTGCTGTGCCGAAGGGCATGTCAGACCTCCATGAGAGCAGTGGGCAGACTAGCAGGGTGAAAATATGGGGAGATGTGGGTGACTGGGAAGCCAAGTCCCTTTTGATAAATTATGTTATCACATTAACTGTTGCAGAGGTTTGCCACCTGGGATGAGAAGGGCAAAGCAGAGCCACACTACATAGCAGGCTGTGTCTTTCAGAGCAGTGACCATAAGGAGGATGTAGGGATTATCATGAGCAAACAGCTCAACACACATTTATTGTATGGTGATCTAGTAAAATAAAAGGGCAAATGAGACATCTTTGGGGGAAATAACATTGTTTTCCTTTGGCTTTATTTTTCAGCTTCCAATATCACAGTGGGCAAAAGCTACCTCTGTCCTTCAGCAAGCATCACAGAGGGATGGATGGAGTAAGGATGAGCTGCTACCACCTGTAGAGCCACATACTGCTCCTTTTCTCCATGTATGATATCTGCTTTGTGGGCCCTTACACAGGATAGCAGGTCAATTTCACTGAATACACTTGCTGGGTGTGTTCCACAGCATATAGGAACTTGGCTCTGGTTATCATCCATCTACCAATTTAGCTAAACCTGCAGCAACATTCCCCAGCCTGAATGCCAAATGACCTGAATTACCTGCTGTCGTGGTTTAAACTAAATCTGCACAGTTCCCCTTTGTTTCCCCTCCCCCCCTCACCTTCCCACTCCCGGAGGGATGGGAAGGAGAGCCAGAGGAATACAACTCCCACGGATTGAGGTAAAATCAGTCCAGCAATCAAGGTATAACAGAAATCACTACCGGTACCAATAATAAATCAATGTTAGAGGAGACAAACAGGGAGAGAGAATACGATACCACCCGCCGCCACGAGGCCAGCCCGGAAGAGAAAGCTCCCCCCTCCCCTCCTGGCCAGCTTCCAGTTGCCTCCCCCAGCCTAGCCCGGAATGTTAACCCCTTCCCTTCCGGCCAGCTTCCAGTCCCCTCCCCAAGCAGGACGTGCTGTGGTATGGAATACCTCCCCGACTAGCCCAGACCAGGCGCCCTATCTCTCCCTCCTCCCTGGCAGAGCATGAGCTACTGCTGAACCCATGACACCTGCTCAGCTTTCTTTGCCCTTAATGCAAAATACCTCGTGCACACCTCTGCCTCCTCTGCATCAGTCTCAACTCATTTGTCCCTTCCAACCGATTGCAGCTCTTTGCTCCTGAAAGCACACAAAGCATCAGTGCTCAGAGGAGATCTCTACCTGCCTGTGGTTCCCAGGATCCCCAGCTCCTTCCTTCAGGCTGTCCAATGGGTGCTGGGGAAAATATAGGCCTGGGGGGAAAGATCCATTTGGCCACAAGGAAGAAAACATCATAACACATTCCATGCTCTCAGCATTGTAAATCTTCCATCCCATGAGCTCAGTTGATCAGGATCAGCTTCTTTGCTGCTGTTTTTGTGCCTCTTGATTTCCACACAGAAACTGGCTCTATTTTTACCCAGATAAAACTGATTAGATTTGCAGTCATTGGCAGGATAAACAGACACATACTGTATGCAGCAGGTTAATGTGATACACTCAGTGACCAGCAAATGCACTTAGCCCATGCCCGGCACAAAGAAGACAAACAATCAAGGTAATTTATTGTACTCATTCCTGTAACATGCTCATTAGCCATCCCTGTCCCTCCTCTCTCTTGTCGTGGTTTAAGCCCTGTCAGCAAGTCAGCCACGCAGTTTCTACTCCCCCCCCTTTCTTCCATTCCCCCCCCCTTCACTCACGGAGGGATGGGGAGGAGAATCGAAAGAATGTAACTCCCACGGGTTGAGATAAGAACAGTCCAATAACTAAGGTATAACACAATACTACTGCTACCACCAATAATAATAATTATAAGGGAAATAACAAGGGAAGAGAATACAATACCACCCACTGAAACGAGCCCAATTGAGCAGAGAGTGCCCTTCTGGGTAACTCCCAGTTACATCCCGGGCATGATGTGCTGTGGTATGGAATACCTCTTTGGTTAGTTTGGGTCTGGTGTCCTGTTTCTGCTTCCTCCTGGCTTCTCCTCCTCCCTGGCAGAGCATGAGACTCACAAAGTCCTTGGTCAGACTAAGCATCAGTGTTATCAGCTCTGTTCCCAGGCTGAAAGTCAAAAACACAGCGCTGCACCAGCTACTAAGAAGGAGAATAAAATGACTGCTACTGCTAAACCCAGGGCACTCTAAAAACCCTTTTCCCCTCTGAGACAATTAGGGTTATTGTAGAATGAAAAACATTTAATCTTTTTTTTCCTTAGCTCTTTCCCAAGGTATTAAATCCAAGGACACACAGGAGTTTCTTATTCTGGTTAACCCAGGTCTTGACTTTTGTCAGCCCATGAAAGATGATTAGCACTGAAGCAACCACATATTAAAAAAGAAAAATGCTACTTACAACTCAAAGGCTGACCTCTTTCAAGTAATGTAATTTCCAACCATTTCAATTACTTTCATAAACTATAATCTACCAGAGGATTAACAGTAGTCCTGCTTGCTGCAATACCATTCTGTTCTTTGATTGGGTTTGGGGGTAATTCATCTAGAGACAAAGCAGATAAGAGAAAACTTGGGGACAACATCAGGTGATTATATACTCCTTGAATTCAATTAACTGGGGGAGGAAATGAGTGGGAAGCAAAAATGAAAATCGTTCCAGTTTCCAAACCTGCTGTTAGATGTCGGGAATATTCTGGCAGTTGTGCTTGGTGGTGGTAGTGAGGGGTGCCCAAAGCACCCATCCAAGCCTAGGAGAGACACACAAGGTGAACAATTGTCAAAAAAGTTACAAGCCAGGGTGGGAGTTCCCCTGTTTATTTAAAAATATCCATATCAAGTTTGATCCCATCCCAGAGGGCTTCCTATCCATCTGGCTGCTTCAGGACCTCCACTGACAACTACCCTGTTGCCAGGCAGAGATATGTTTTCTAGAAAGTCCTACTGTGCAGAGCTCTGAGCTGGATATAGAGAATAAACCTGTTGGGGGTCGAGCATGGGCGCTTGAACAGGCTTACAGCAAGCTGTGAGAAAGTGAACTTATGACCCCAGGTTAAAAGAAGAAGAAGTGTCAAGATCAGCAAAACAGGAACGCAATAACAAGATGCCAGAAGCATGATGTAACGCTAAGCTGAAGCGAAGGTGTGAAACCAATCAGGAGAGGTAAAGTGGAGCGTGTACCCCTCGTGGGCAAAGTGAAGCAGCCAATCAAGTAATGCGTGATCGCGTGTAAGACAGTATATTAAGAGCAGCCTTGTAATCAATAAACGGAGCATTTTGTGAACCTACATCGTATCGGTGTTTTCTCCCCTCCACCTGGCCGCGGCATTCTGGTGACCCCGACGTGATACCAGGAGAGAGAGAGACCGCGGACGAGAGAAGGTGGAGATCCCGGCTGCCCGAGAGAGGCAGGCTGTCCGAGAGAGGCAGGAAAGGAGCTCAAATTACGTGGCCACGGCTGACCGGTGAGTCAGGCAGACTGCGGTCTGGTTCGGGATGGGTTTCGCTGTATCAGCGATAGAAAAGGCTACGATAGAAGGATTGCTATGCGTAGCGAAGAAAACAGGGTACTCGATACCCCGACAGGAACTTGTGGACTTTTTATTTTGGTGCCGACGAAGGGGGTTGTTAGAAAATACGGGACAGTTATTCTCCAAAGATCAATGGCGTAAGATAGGGGAAGAACTGTGGGAGTCGGTGAAGCTTTTAATCTCGAGACTTGGGAGAAAATTACTAAGGAAGAAGCCCCTGATTTATGGATGTTTTCAGTCCTTCCTAAGGTGAAGGGAGCAACCCTTAAAGAGACAGACCTAAAGTTAATGTTGAAATGGTCGAAGACATGTTACCCAGAGATTTATGAGTCTACTGGATTTGAGATATCCTTGTGGAATGGGGCAGGAGTTAAGCTGTGGAATGCAGCCACGAAAGGCAATGATGCTGTGAAAAGTTTGTTAGTCAGTTGGAGAACTGTTTTAGAGACGTTAAAGTCAAAAAATGAGATCATGGAGACCAGCGTGCCCCCCCTCCCCCCCAAACCTCCGCTGGTTGCTGCCATGGCTGTGAAGACTGAAGATGAGGATGAAGATGATCCTTTCGACCTGAGCCCTATTGACCCTGAGAAGGAGCCTGTGCACGTTCATCAGTTTGCTGTTGCTGCTCCTGAGACGCCTGATAATGCCGATGCTGACCTGGATGGTGCTCTTGACCTGGAGCCTATTCATCTGGAAAAGAAGCCTGATTTATATCCCCCATATCCTCATAATAAATGGGTAGCTGTAAAGGGAGAAGTGAGATGGGTGGGGGATGTGGATGTATTGCACGGTTTCCCGTGGTGTGTGTGCTTCCCACCTGAGATGGGAAGGTCTCTTGTATGCTCTTATCAGGGGTATCGGGCAGAATGTGCCAGACCATGGAGTTGGGACCCCGTATACAACTCCTTTGATACAGTCTCTCTGTGATACTCATGTACTAGAAGTTGGTAAATATAAGTATGTCCATGTTTCTATCGACCCTTGGAAACCTTTAGAGGTATTGCTGGCAACTTCTTCCAACATAGGCTGGCCACCTGTGTCGGAATGAGTGTGCATTTTGGTCAGTAAAAAAAAGCCCAAGCCTCATGTGATGTGAGGGAGGCAGAGCCTCTGCGGGGACGCCCGCTAAGGTTGAGCCTGCCACCCCACACTGTGATGATGCTTCTCGGAGCTGGTTTCCTGATAGTCTTTACAGGGTCCTTGTGCCACGTCCTGTATGTGGGACTGTGCAGTGGGAGAAATGATTGTCTGGAATTTGTGTTTCAAATATTGTAGTTGTGTGGAGTGTGTATGTGGGATCCCATGTGCATATATGTGTGTGTCTGTGTGTGTTTGTAATGAGCGCAGACAGTGTTCTGTATATTTTTTGTTGTCAGGTTCATGTAAAAGTTTTAACAGGTAGCAGTTTAACCTTTCGGGCAAGAAAAGGTTAATGCAAAAGTGCAGTTGCCGATAGGCCGGTGGTTTTAGCTGTGCAAAGCAGGGTGAGCGACTTTAAAAAAACAAAAAAACAAAAAAACAAAAAAAAACACAAAAAACAAAACAATACAAAAAAAAAAGATAGAAAAAAAGAAAAAATAGAAAAAATAAAAAATATAGAAAAAAAATAGAAACAAAAATAGAAAAAAAATAGAAAAAAATAGAAAAATAAAAAAAGGGTAATGATAACACATTCTAGCTGTTATTAATGACTGTAGTTTTGATGTATATTGCTTAAAGCTTGTTTTCCAGACAATATGCATGTGTAATCCAAAAAAAAAAAAAAAAAACCAAAAAAAAACATCACTTGAGGGCAACTGAAAATCAACAGCTTGAATATGCGTGCTTGTAAAGTAGCTATTATTAGAGGTTGTGATTTTGCATATAAAACCACCTGTATTTACTAGCCAGTTGCTAACAAGAAACAATACCTTGTATTGTATGGATTTGTCACTTGTAAAAGAGATGTTAGAGCATGCAAATTTGCAGCAGCTGCCAGAAAATGCTAAGGTAAAAGCTAGAAAGATTCTAAGATTATGATAGTGTTATAAAGCAAGTAATGGAACAAATTAAGAGGGTGGGAGAACTCCACTGTAAGAAATTGCTTTGGTTAGTCACTCACTGTCATTAGCATCTTCAACATGCTGATGCACTCTGTAATAGTTACTCTGCTAATGTAAATCTGTGTGTGCTTTGCTGTAGTAGTGACTTGTTACTGGGTGAAGCAGGTGAAATTCTGCATTGACAACAAGGTGCAAGGACTGAGATTGACCAAATGCCTGCTACCACAGTCAAGGGCAAGACTGGGTTGGCCTCTGTGTTTGCCACCAAGAAGAACCTTTAGCTTCGCTGCTGGCTGCAACCCAGCAGGCATGGAGCAGTGGAGACACATGCCATGCCAGACCTTGATGTGAGGGATGGCCTCCGCTGTTATCAGAGAGCCATACAGGAGAAAAAGGGTAGGCCCAGCTGTGTACAGCTATCAACAGGACCATACTGGCTGTCAGCGAAATGTACAAAGCCGCAGAATTCAACCACATAAAGAAACAGCAATGGCAGAAATCTTTGTAAAATCTTTGTAATATCTGTTCTATTATGTGCGACCATGGGTAATGGACAAGTATACTGAGCACATCTGTTAAATCCCCATTATTCCAACTTGTTATATGGTGTGTAGGATTCACTGGTATGCCACATGTTATAAAGGTGACATCAAGTGACTTCAAATCAGACTAATCTTACTGAAATAATGCTACCTAGAGTAGTGGGTTGTAATGTTACACAAGTCCAGCAGTGATAGAGCAGACATAGGAAATTGTAAAAAACTTTTAGTAAAACTAAAAAGGGGGAGATGTGGAGACAGTGTTCTCACAGGAAAATGAATATTTGGTACATGAGCTCTGAATAACTCCGAGGGATACAGCAAGGCCGTGAGAGGCCCGAGGAAGCCTAAGCAAGCAAGATAAGAAGAAGCTGTAATTCACTGAGTTATGAGAACTGTGGACTGTTGGCAAGCGTTCGAGGTCAAGTTCTCACACCTGTGCTTAATCAATTATATGTTAGTCACTAAGGGTCTTCAAGACAAGTATCCAATCATGATATGCCAAATTGCTGTAGGTGTGTGTAAGCAATAGTATATAAGGAGTTAAAGCTTTGCAATAAATGGCTTTTTGTCTGATCAAAAAAAAAAAAAAGGGGGAGTGTAACTCCTTGACTGTTAACACTGTACAGTTTACTTCTGCAGCTGCTTCACATCCCCTTTGCATTAGAATGCTTCTGGGCATGTGTTGTATGAATCTTTCTGATCATTCTGAATCTATTCACAATGAAAAAACTTACTGTAGAAACAAATCCTATAGACTCTTGGTTAAAATCGTTAGGAATAAGTAATTGGTTAAGGAGTTTAATCATGATGTTTAGCGGACCAATAATGATTATGTTGTTAATTTTGTTTTTTGGACCTTGTTTGTTACAATGTATTATGCAATGCATGCAGCAGATGACGAACGCCTTATTTGAAAAAAGAGGGGGAGATGTTGGGGGTCGAGCATGGGCGCTTGAACAGGCTTACAGCAAGCTGTGAGAAAGTGAACTTATGACCCCAGGTTAAAAGAAGAAGTGTCAAGATCAGCAAAACAGGAACGCAATAACAAGATGCCAGAAGCATGATGTAACGCTAAGCTGAAGCGAAGGTGTGAAACCAATCAGGAGAGGTAAAGTGGAGCGTGTACCCCTCGTGGGCAAAGTGAAGCAGCCAATCAAGTAATGCGTGATCGCGTGTAAGACAGTATATTAAGAGCAGCCTTGTAATCAATAAACGGAGCATTTTGTGAACCTACATCGTATCGGTGTTTTCTCCCCTCCACCTGGCCGCGGCATAAACCCCTTCTCTTTCTTCCTGCCAGGTTGCTCTGATCCCCAGCATTTAGCTTCTCTGCATATACTGGTGACACAGACAGGATATTCGGACCACCTCAGTCCTTACCTTATCCAGGCATGCTGCAGCTCAGAGCTGCTACCTATGCTGCCCCTGGACATGTGCTTGCTCAACGCACACTCGCTGTTTACAGCTGTGCTTTGAGCCTTTTCCATTATGCAGTTTTAATCTGTTTCATGCAAGCCCTGTTGATTGTGTATTGTTCCCCGATCAACCTGTTGCATGGGACCAAGCCAAGGGCTGTGCAGAAAGCTGAGGATACTGCATGAGTATGATTGATTATCTCTACCTAACACCGTTGTCACCTCATCAGTGAAAGGCGGTGAGCCTATTATTTCCCTCAAACTCCTGTTTGCCATTCATTACTTCAGCCTCTTAATTCTCCATCTCTCAAGTTCAGTGTTTGTGGTTCCATTAATTGTCCAAAGATCCCTCCCAGGCTTAGAGGCTTAAAATTGGTGGTATTCTGTTCCCCCACTAAAGTGTGGGCGTGGCACTGGCTTTTTCCCAGTCTTCTAGTACTTTAGATGACTGTTCCGAGATGGATTGAAAACCACCATTAACAATTTAGAGAGCTCCTTGGCCAACTCCTCTACAACTCTTGAAAGTTACTCAGCTCTGCTGGTTTAAGAATATTGAGCTCCATCAGCTTGCTGTTCCGTGTATCTCCTTGGAAAGTATTTCATTAGCATGTTGTCTTTTTTTCCACCAGATACCAGGAAGAAACCTGCACTGAGAGTTTCTGCCTTTTAGATGCTATTGATAAACCTTCAACTTCTGTGGAATATTGACCTCCTTTTATTGAAAATCCTGGAAAATATCCTTCTGTCTTTAATTTCCCTGTCTTCTGAGATCTATTAATTACTACCAGTTTCCCTTTTGTTCTTTTTGTGTGTTTATATTTTATGTTTTAGTCTTGGTGGCTGTTTGTATTTTATGTGTTAGTCTTTGAGGCTCTTTCACTTCCTTTCCAAGCCCTGTTGGTTTTTTTTTTAACAAAGATTTCTGTCTCCATTGCTGCTTTTTGGATAAAATATTCTTAAAGGCTTCTCCCTTTCCAATACATTTATTGCTTAAAGACTTTCTCCAAATCGATCTGACTTGTAATTATTTTCTGCTTTGTGAAACAGAACCTTTTAAGGTGGCAAGTATAAAAATATATTACTGCTTTGATCTTTACTTTGTTTGCACATAACAAATGTAATCAAGTCATGATTGCTTGTGCCTAGTATGATGAGAAATTCGTCTTCACCTGCCAGGGTGAGGTTGAATGTGGAATTCCTTCATGTGGGAGGCAATATTTTTTGCAATTAGGAAATGATCTTTTTTTTTTTTTAACACTCAAATTCTAAGGATATTTTAATACTGGAAGCTCAGAACCTCCAGTATCCATTACTCTGTCTGAAGTCCCCAGTGATCACAAGATTTTGATTAGATATTATGGATGTGGCTGCTTAAAAATCAGATTGTGTCAAGTCCCTGCTGTGGCATGGCGATCTGCTGCAGACCCTTCTTGCCTTGTGCTTTATTTCCAGGAATATTGATCCCGAAGAACTCTGGATCATTTATTTCCATGTTGCTTATGACTTGGAAACAGCCCAGGACTGCCGGTGCTTGGGAGAAGGAGATATCAGCTCCCCAAGCCGTCCCAGTGGAATGTAGATCAGGACTGGCAGATCAAGATCTCCAAACAGGAGTGGGAATCAAACAGAAAAGGTGTTTGTAACACAGGGCTGCAATATTCTGGCCAGAGAAATCTCCCACCAGCCTGCAGCCTTAGGAGCAAGGCTGTGGTGTGTATTCAGCAACTCTACCTTGTGTCAGTGGGTTTTGCCACTGCAGTTTCACTTCTTTCTGTCTTGTGATTTCCCAGTTGTATTTTTTTGTTTCGAGCAAGTATGGACCAGTGCCTTTATTCCTCCTCCATTATGTTACCAGGATAACGTGCCCCTGGCTTGGCTGGGTGGAATACCCTCCAGGAGCTTTTCCTGTTGAGATGGAGGTCAGCTGAGTTCTACAGGTCCACCACAGATGGCCTGAGAAAACATAAATCTCCCTACACTGCTTAAACAACCTGGTATTTAATTCCACATTCAGCTGCCTTTTCCCTTTCTTTCCCTGTGAAAGAAGGTTGATTTTTTTTAAGCTCACTGATTTACTTCCCCTTCAGCATCATATGGGCATCCCTAGGAGCTGCCTGCAATTTGTGAGGTCATGCGAAGCCCTGCTGCTAGTGCCAAAAACCATTCTCCCCTGTGGATGGTGGCCCACTGAGTTGAGAAGCCTTCAAATCACACCTTGCGCCTGGGCTCGGGGAGGCCAGTGCATTGTCCCTCCTCCCTCTCTCCCCATCCTCTGTTCTTCACAGGATCACATTCCCAGAAGAAGCTGTCTGCCTTCCTGGGATGCTGGAGATGTTTTTCTGAGCATCTGGACTTTTAGGGATACATCCCGCTGCTCTCATGCTGAGGATGCAGTAGCAGCATGCATTTCTCCAGCTAATCCTCTCTCTCCCTTTGCTCTGTGGCAGGTTCTTTTTCTTTCTCAAGCATAGCCAAAGTTCCCAGCAGGTTTTCTGTAAAGGCTGGGTCTCCCTGATGTGTTGCACTTGTCTTTCTGAACCATGTTGCATATCAAAACCCATTGTCTGTATCCCCATTCCTCCCAGAGCTGCTCCACCAGGTTGTGCTCTGCTCTCTATAGGGCCAGGAAGGTTTCTGCACTCAAGGAATGGGATCAACTAGAGATCTGTACCTTTCTACCAGTGTTTTTGACTGCAAGGCACACCAGGAATAGGCTGGTGCTAATTTTATTCTCTATATTTTGCATTGCTCCCGCTGCTCAGTGCTATTTTGTCTTCCCCCATCCATGCTCAGTTACTTATCATAAACTGATTTGCTTTTGATTGTATATTTTCATCATTACCCTTTTATCCCAAATGTCACTTCGTTCCGTCCACATGTGCAACAGGTTATTAAAAAAACAACAACTTAAAAGCCCTATCTAATTCTGTTTGTACCCTTCAAGCAATGTCTCCAGAGTTCGTTAAATGTACTGGAGAAATCCTGCTGCAGTTTAAAGACAGTCAAGACCCAGCTCTGGAATGGCAGCATCTGTGGAGGTCAACCTGACACTCAGTGGTGGCAAAGCATCTTCCAGAGGGAAAACCCTGCAGATATTCAGGGCTGGTGTGAGATCTAACCTGGAATTTCCTCTCCATCAGCCTCCCACACATCAACAGCACCGAGGAAATGTGAACTGTGATTCGGAGAAAACTCCAGGAACAAACTTGCCAACAAAGTTTTCAAGCTGACAAGCAGGTATTCTTTATTGCGGCACCGGGAGACACGGGGGATAGCTCCTCCTTAACGTGTGTCTCTCCATTGCTACACAAGCCATCCTTATATAGTCCCTGGGCACACATACATATTCATGAGGCTACGTATGGATTACATCATTTTCCAGAAAGCTCCCCACATGCGTACAGAATTGTGGTGGTGGTCTCTGAGGGTCGTTTACTTCTTCCAACAATCTTCATCACTTCTGGCAGCCTTTGAAGCACGCGCAGTAGATGCTTATACCAGTTTAATTGGTTTGCTAGCACCAGAGATATAATAATCCCCCTATCCTCCTACTTATCAGTTAGTTTACCCGCAGCCTATCCCGGACACCTGCTATTCCCAGATACTCCTTATCCCTGCATCCTGTTTTTCTAGACTGTTTTTCTTAAGACCACATCAACTATAACGATTTATCTTGTGCCAGTATGTTCTCTATCTGTACTCTATTTTTTCTATGTATTATGCACCTCAGTAATTTTCCACTGCTACTGTTACAAAGCCATTGAACTTAACATTGCTTAAAACTAATTCTAAAGTTTTATAAATTCCATTTTGTGATTTTGTGTTCCCCTTGTTTCAATTCCCCCCTTTTTCTGTCCTTTTGCAAATTCTTTTGCAACATTTTATATATTACCATTACCATCAAAAGTCCTTTGAAATAATTTCCCATTTCTACTCGGTGCTTAATTTCATTCCTTTTCCAATCTTCATAATTTATCATAGGTAGTTTACAACACCAGAGGAAACATTGTATCATACCACAAGTAAACAATATTAAAATAATTAACATCCATATTCTTGCAATCAGTTGCCTCAACCAGGAGAGATTAGGTAACCATGTAGTTAACTTTTTCCATATTTCTTCGAAACCATAGGAGGTGTCATCCATGGCCATCCCATGAAATATCTTAGTTTGTTTCCAAATTTCTTCCAGATATGTTTCAATTCTGCCGCTTTGGTCTATGTAGGAACAACAACTTTCATTGATTATGGAACAAACTCCTCCTTGTGATGCCAATAACATGTCTGGAGCCATTTGGTTTTATACCACTTTAGATAGGCTCGTTATGTTTTGTTGTTCTGCCTGCATTATATCAATGTCTTTACTTTCCATTTCCTCTATGGTTGCTGAGATATTTACAGTTGCTTTCTCTAATTCACTTACTCCCAAAGATGGAATTAGCCCTCTCACAAAACTATGAAATGCAGTGTGCCGTTCAATAATAGGGTTCAACCTTCGCTTAATACGTTTAACAAAACTTCTAATCCAGGTTCCGGAAGGATACCTGTTGATAATAGTAAAATTGGGTATAATAGCACCTAAGGTGCATGCCCCCTTCCAGTTGGGGGGTAAAGTTTTATAAGCATTTTCTCCACATAACCAATACCATCCTTTCCCTTTAGGAATGGGCCACCACTGAACTACGATACCATCTATATTAATAGTGCGATTGCAATTTGAATGGTGACCTACATCTGTGGTATTTAAGCAAGTATAGTCTCCTACCCTGGTTCCTGGTGTAATACATCTTTGTGCACAGGTGTAATATTTATTGCCTGGATTAGGATTAACTATTCCAAATTTTAATCTTTCGTTTGAATAAAAATTGTTAGTGTTCACCCACAGATTTGTCCATGAAACAGTGTTAAGAATTGGAACTCCAATTAATGGGAGCTCCAAGCTTTCTCCTGATTTAGGCAACTGTGCACACCCCCAACAGTCACTACGATTAAAAACATCAGTGACATTTTGCATTAATTTCAGGTATAAATTCTGGTCTCAAGCTTGTGCACCAGTTATCATACTAGTCCAAATTATGACCGATGCAATTTCATACGTAAGGGTCCTGAAGGTTCAATCTGCCATGTCTTCTCTGGTTCTGGTGCTTTCTTTATTCTTGAATAATGTACCCAAGCAGGTTGTTCCTTTATCTTCACTGCTGTAAAGGTGGTCAGTAATATCTGGCATGGTCCGCTCCACTTCTCCTGTAGAGGATCTCCTGAAAAATTCTTAACATAAACCCAGTCTCCAGATCTGAAAGGGTGAATCAGATAATCCAAACCTCTTGCTCTTGTCCCTGCTACTCTTATTTATCTCCTCCAATTCTTTTCCCAGATTGACCAAAAACTGTCAGAGATAGCCTTCCGCCACTTCCTGAAGACTTTCTCCTTTAAACTGGGATTGTCATGGTCTTCCATATAAAATTTCAAATGGGCTAACTTCTTTCGACTGAGGTTTAGCTCGAATTCTTAATAGAGCCAGTGGTAAACCTTGGTACCAATATAATTTCATTTCCTGACATATTTTACTAATTTGTTGTTTGATCAGATGGTTCATCTTTTCTACGTGCCCACTGGCCCGAGGCCTGTATAGAACATGTACTTGCCAATCAATTTCCAATTTTTGCTAATTTCTTGTAACAATATTGCACTAAATTGCAAACCTCGGTTGGAAGAAATTGCTGCTGGTACTCCAAAGCAAGGTATTATCTCATTAAATAATGTTTTAATCAGTTGTCTTGCATTATTTATCCTACAAGGGAATGCTGCTGGCCAGCCAGAAAAAGTATCTGTTAACCCCAACAAATATTGATAACCCCCTTTTCTTGATAATTCAGAAAAATCTATTTGCCACTGCTGTCCCAGGTAACTTCCTCTCACAGTTGTCCCAATTTGATTTCTATTTTCAGTTTTATGCTTATTCTTAAGACATAACTGACATTGTTTTGTCACTGATTGAACTGTGGTGTATAGATTTCTTCCTACAATTTGTTTGTCTAAATATTTATATAAAGAGTTGCTACCCCAATGAGTTTTATTATGTTCTCCCTGAACTAACTTCCAGAGTTGGTTATAGAAGATTACAATTCACCCATCAGGTATCTGAACCCAATCCTCTTTATTTTCCTGTCCTTTTAGATCCTCAATCAATTTTTATCCTCTTTTGAATACCTAGGTTTAGATTTTTCAATTGTTAGTTTGCCATCAGGGACTAAGGACATGATTTGTGATTGTTCAACTGCTCGTTTGGCTTCAAAATCAGCCAAATTATTTCCAATTTCCTGATCAGAGTCACCTTGTTGATGTCCTTTACAGTATATAATAGCTACTTCTTCAGGTAGTTGAACAGCCTCCAGTAATTGTAGAATTTCTGTAGCATGTTTGTTCAAAAGTCCTCATTCTTTCCAGATGGCACCATGTACATAATCAGTCCAAATATTTATCCTTTTGTCTTTAGCCAATTCCAGGGCTCTCATTAATGCTATTATTTCTGCCTTCTGGGCAGAGGTGTTCGAGGGTAAAGGTTTAGCCCCTGTTACCTGTGAAGTGGTGTTAATGGCATATCCTACCTTTCGTTTACCATTCTTCATGAAGTTACTACCATCAGTAAACCAAGAATCAGCATCTTCCAGAGGTTTTTCTTTCAAGTCTGGTCAGCTCAAATATACAGTCTCTATGGTGGCCAAGCACTCTTGTGTTAGTGGTTCTGTCGATTGTTCCTGCAAAAGGATGCTGAATTGACAACGTTAGTGACCACACTTTCTATATCATCTTGTTCCAGAAGGGTGGCCTGGTATTTAAAAAAACATGAAGGAGATTACCAGTGGGCTCCTTTCTGTTCCAGGACTGCTGATACAACATGGGACATTAGCACAGTAATTTTTGTCCCAAGGTGAATTTGCGAGCTTCTTCGATATTCATGACAACTGCTGCCACAACCCTTAGGCATCTGGGCCATCCTTTGCTCGCTTCATCCAGCTGTTTTGAAAAACGTCACTGCCCTTCTGTAGGGTCCTAGTTTTCGAGCAAGGACCCCCCAAAGCTATTCCCTGTTCTTCACAGGAATATAGCCAAAAGGATTTAGTTACATCCGGAAGTCACAGAGCTGCAGCTCTCATTAGCTCTGTTTTTAAATTTCTAAAATCCCCCTCTGCTGAATTAGTCCATTCTAAAGAGAGAGGGTTTCCCTTCAACAGTTCATATAGTGGTCTTACCAGAACACCGTAATCATGGATCCAAAGTCTGCACCATCCAGTCATTCCCAGTAATGTCCGGAGCTCCTTGCCAGTTGATGGTCGTGGAGTCTGACAGATGGCTTCTTTTCTAGAAGCTCCAAGTTCTCTCTGTCCTCCTGTTATTTCATATCCTAGGTAGGAAACTAGGGTTTGGATTAGTTGGGCCTTTTGTCTGGATACCCAATAACCATTCAGACCCAGAAAAAGTTAATAATTCCACTGTCCACTGGATACATTCTTCCTTTATTTCTGTAGCAATTAATAGGTCATCCACATATTGTAATAGAGTCCCCATCTGAGCAGGTGGCTTCCATGATCCTAGTTCTCGTGCTGATTTCCAGAAATTGCTGGACTGTTTTAAACCCTTTAGGTAATACTGTCCAAGTTAATTGAATTTCCCTTCCTGTGTCAGTATTTTCCCATTCAAAAGCAAATAAATTTTGTCTTTCTTTGGCCAATGGTAAGCAAAAGAAAGCATCCTTTAAATCCAAGATGGCAAAACATTTCTGATTATTATTCAATTTAGTCAATAAATCATACAAATTAGCTACTACTGGACAAATATCCTCTGCAGTTTTGTTGACTGCTCTGAGATCTTGAATCAATCTGCAACTTTTATCATCCTATTTCTTTACTGTCCAGAATATTATATTCCAATTCACATTCAATTAATAATGTATATTTTAAAATTTATCAATGACTTTTTTTTTTAAATTCCCTTTGATCTTCTAATTTTCAGGGATATTGTTTTATTCTAATTGGGCAGGCCCCCCTTTTTATTTCCACTTTAACAGGCAAAGCATTTTTCACCTTACCTGGAACTTCAGATGCCCATACTCCCAGATATACCTGATTAAGGATTTCTTCTATTTCAGGGAGGTCTTCCTGTTTGCTTTTCTGTTGAATTAAAGATGAACTCAAAACTGCAATTAACTGATTGTTTTTACCTCTAAATTCCATTCTGCCTTCTTTAAATGTTGCTTCTCACCCTAAGAAAGATTTTAGAGAATTTGGCATGCATAAAAATTTATGCATTCCTATTTGTTTTCCCAATTTGTACTTTAAGGGTTTCAGAAAGAATGCCTCGGGTTGTTTGTGGGTTGTTTTTTTTTCTGTTTTTCTTGGTGGCCAGTAGCTCCCACATCTGTAACAAATTCCTTTCTCTCAGATTTAACACCGAATAGGTTGCTCCTTTATCCACTAGAATTCCACTTTATTTCCTCTAGTTCCTACTTTTAATTTAACCAGTGGATCTGCCAGGATAGATTCCCCAGGTCCCTGTCAGTCTAGTTCCAATCCAGTCGCTGGAGCCACACCATGGCACTACCCCCCCCCCAGGGCAGTCTCGCTTCCAGCGTCCGAACTCTCCCCCCCCAGTTTCAAAGCAACCACCGCAGCCGTGGCTATAGCACGACCCAGCTTTTTCTTTTCTACCCGTTCCCGATTCCTATACGCTCTCCATGCTTCCTCCTGTCCACATTTATTCCACAACCTCTCAGTCCCGTCCGTGAACGTCTTTTCCCACCCACCCATCCCACGCTCAAACACAGGAGCTGCGCGAGCTCCCCTCCTTTCCCCCTTGGTTTTCCTTTTTTTTTTTCCTCACAGCTGCTCACCCTGCTCTGCAGAGGCTGCAGATGCCTCTGCAACAGCACTTCTGGTTTAACCCTTTCTTAACTCAGAATGTGCATCTGCCACTTGGTGCCAGTGCCAGTGATCTCTCGCTCCTTATGAATATCAGAGAGCAGAGATGCAGAGGGTGCTCCTCGGAGGTACCTGTGATAGATAATTTTACAGCTTATCTTCCTGATTACTGTTTTTTAACTTTAAACATCTTTCCCCAGTATCACAGGCTGAACAACATCTCTCCATCTTAACTTTCAGTTTTTCCCTGTCCTTTTCCAAAGCCAAACTTAAGGGATCTGGTGGAGCTATATTAATTTTGCATTGCGTCTGTCACTCCACGTGGTCTCTTAAAGTGAAAAACATATTGGCATACATTACTTCATGCCATTTTCCTTGCAGCCTCAAAACATTAATTGTAACAATGTATTACAGTTCAGGTTCCATTTTTAGGCCATTTTTCCTGATCTTCCAAAGTATACAAAGGCCACCATCGATTACAAAATTTTTCAAAACAGCTGGACAACATTTTCTTATTTACCGAGCCCCCAGGAGACCCTCCCAGTTCTTTCCAGTGTGCCAAAATGCACCCTAAAGGACTCTTTTGCATGATCTCTTCACTCTGCTGATTTTCCATTATCAATCTCTCACTCACACACACTAGGGATCCCACAGACACACTCCACACAGTTACAACACTTGAAACAGAGACTAAAATTCTATCAAACAAACCACAGTTAATAACACAGTTATAATATCCTGTCACCAATACCAAAATCACAAGACCAAAATCCTTAATGTCACAAGCCACAACAAGATCCAAAACCATTTCCATGAGACACCCCCTGCATCTTGCAGGACCCAAACCACAAGAAGCCCCCTGCTTCTTGTGGGTGTATACCAAACGGATGCTAGCAGCTGCGTATACGCCTTTACCTACGAGATTTCTTATCTCGATTTACGGAAGGCTTCCAAACCTTGCGTACGCTTACCAAACCAACACAATTACCAATGCAGTCTTTATGCAAGATGCCCCCTGCACCTTACAGACTATAAAAAAGAAAAGAATACCTTTTATGAAGATGGTCCTTGTCTGCTCCCGCAGTGATCCGAATGAGTTGAGGGGTCCCTTCGGGAAAAATTCCCGAGGGCCCTATGGAGCCCTGTCCTCAGCGGGTCCTGCAGCCGAGCAGAGAGGGTCCCATCTGGGGTGCCAAATTGATTCGGAGAAGACTCCAGGAACAAACTTGCCAACAAAGTTTTCAAGCTGACAAGCAGGTATTCTTTATTGCGGCACCGGGAGACACGGGGGATAGCTCCTCCTTAACGTGTGTCTCTCCATTGCTACACAAGCCATCCTTATATAGTCCCTGGGCACACATACATATTCATGAGGCTACGTATGGATTACATCATTTTCCAGAAAGCTCCCCACATGCGTACAGAATTGTGGTGGTGGTCTCTGAGGGTCGTTTACTTCTTCCAACAATCTTCATCACTTCTGGCAGCCTTTGAAGCACGCGCAGTAGATGCTTATACCAGTTTAATTGGTTTGCTAGCACCAGAGATATAATAATCCCCCTATCCTCCTACTTATCAGTTAGTTTACCCGCAGCCTATCCCGGACACCTGCTATTCCCAGATACTCCTTATCCCTGCATCCTGTTTTTCTAGACTGTTTTTCTTAAGACCACATCAACTATAACGATTTATCTTGTGCCAGTATGTTCTCTATCTGTACTCTATTTTTTCTATGTATTATGCACCTCAGTAATTTTCCACTGCTACTGTTACAAAGCCATTGAACTTAACATTGCTTAAAACTAATTCTAAAGTTTTATAAATTCCATTTTGTGATTTTGTGTTCCCCTTGTTTCAACTGGCCTGGAAAGCTACCCCAGGGCAGTAAGGACTGCAGATGATTGGGGGGTGAGGTTTTATTTTAAACTAAATTCTGACCTTTGGATGAAGTCTGGGATTTATTTGGGGATAGGCTCAAGGACAGCAGCATGTCTGTGTCATAGTTGGCTACCACACCATGATCACCCAGGTGTCTGTAATCATGCATCCAGTCCCTTCATCTTGTATTCCCACAATTTTCTTTATTTGGCTGCCAACATGGCTTTTGGTAATTTTTGGAGCCTTCCGAAGCCCATCTTAAATCCTTTAATAACCAAGATGGTCCTTTCTAACCAAACCCTTCAATCCAGCCACAGTGCAGCAAGAAAGGCTATGGGTGCAGCACAGAAACTAAATCAGGTCATGAACCAAAGATGTAACAAACACGTGGCTGCATATTTAGTATAGAAACTGCCCACAAAGTTGCTGTTCCCAAAATCATACTAATTTTAAAATCATGCACCATCCTGACAGCCCTGCACTAGAGCTTGTCACTAGTAAATCACATTCTTCTTCCTCAGCAGATTGTTATTAGTGATTTGTTTTTCACCAGGTACCACTAAACATGCATCCCACTTGGTCAGAGGTGTATTGTACCTTGGTGTATGCACAGGCATTAGCTTCTGGTCTCTATACCCCATTGAACTCCACAGAAGGAATAGCTGGCCATTAATTAATGTGCCAATTAACACGTAAAACTACTATAAGCATGTAAAACTACTGAGAAAACACCAGAAAGGGACTGGAATGTTTTCTTTCCTTTCTCTGCCAAAATTTTAATATGCATTTAAGTAACTTCAGCTGTAGTGATTTTCTTGGAAAGTTTGGGGGTTTCCAAAGTCTCTCTCCATGAAAAAATGGGAGTTTGCAATTGCCAAAAATGCAGTACCTGAAGTGTGATATTTTTAGAAAAAAAGAGGAAAACTTTTCACAATGAGAACAACTAGCCTTTGGAATAATCCCCCCCAAGGTAGTGGTGGATTCCCCAGCATTGGTTACTTTAAAGATTCAGCTGGACAGGGCACTGGGACATCTTGTCTAGATTGTTCTTTTGCCAGAGAAAGTTGGACCAGATAGTCCTTGAGGTCCCTTCCAAGCTGGGATCCTATGATTCTATGATTTGACTTATGATAGCACACAGGAGGATTCACTCCATAACTTTCCTGGGGACTGATGGGCCTATAATTTCCTGCATCCTCCTTTGAGCCCTTCTTGTAGATGGGGGTGACATTCACCTTCTTTCAGTCTTCTGGGACACCCCCCAATCTCCTTGACTTCTCAAAGATCATGGAGAGCAGCGTCTCAAGGACCTCAGCCAGCTCTCTGAACACCCTCGGGGGTATAGTGTCAGGGCCCATCCATTTCATAGAACACCAGGTTGAAAAGGACCTCAAGGATCATCTGATCCAAAATTTTGTAAGGGTCAAGCTCTTGTATTAATTTACAAACCAACTCTTTCTCCACTGATGGTGGGTTTGTGTTTGCATCAACCTGGATTTTTGTTTAATACTTGTGTATTACACTCATGTATCAAGACAAAAACATATATGCATGCAAACAGACCTGCACAGACACCCTCGTGCTGCATATATTTGTTACACTTAGAAACAAGGGGGTGTATGGCCAGTGGCGTGAGTGTCTTCCAGAGGGAAAAGCCTGGATCAGCATCCCGTGTGCTCCAGTGGCATGAAGCAAGCTGTTGCCACTGCCTGCGGTGGATTTCACATCCCAGGGAAAAAAAAAATCTGTGGAAAGGACTGGCAAGGGGGTCCTGCTGTTTTGCCCCTTCCCAATGGATAGGAAGGGCCCCAATGAAGTGCCCTGTGTTGAAGGGAGGGGACTGAGGTGGCAGCAGCCCAGCCAGGACGGAATACAGCCGGGACTGCTGACATAAACCCAGAGTGACAGCACGGCTTTTCCATTAATATGTAATCCGTGTTGCAGTCGCAGTGTACTGGGCCCGGCAGGGAGCGAAGTCTGCTGGGAGACTTGGCACTGCCAGCGCTTAACGAGGCGTTTGACCCTTTCCCGTCGTCACCCCACCACAGGGAAGTAGGGACCCCGGGTCTGGCAGGGGACGGCCACCCCTCATCGCATCGAAGGAGAAGCGGCAGGAAAGCTTGGGAGCGGGGCGGGGGAGAGATGAAGGGATAAATAGGAGCATCCCGGAGCCGCAGCGAGGTGTCAGGGACTGCGTGGGGCTGTGGCCCTGCTGGAGCAGGAGACGAAGGCGACGCAGTTCCTGTCTCTTTAAATCCACCCTGAGCCCGGACCCGGGAGCTGAGGCAGAGCAGAAAGCCTAGGATCTTGCTCATTAACAAGCAGGATTTATCCCCGTAGGGAGACGGGAAGGAGAGGGGGAGGTCGTGAAGGGAGAGTGGCGATCTGTTGCCCAGCCCCTCACCGCGGCATCTAGCCTCACTCCGAATATCCTCCGTCCGAGATGCGGAATCCGCTGGGCGAGGCTAGCGGGTCCTCCCGGGAGTGAGATTTTCTGGGGGCGGACAGAAGGACGGACAAGAAGGCGGGCGTGTGTGTGGGGGAGGTATAGCGGAGGCGATGGAGGGTTTTTAGAGCGCGGGGTGCGTGCGTGGTGTGAGGCCCGGCGCGGGGGGAGACGAGCCGGAGCGGCCGAGGCGTCGCATTGCTGCTGAGTCGCTGCCACCCCGCAGCCCCTCCATCCGTATTCCCGCTTTCCGCATCCCCGCCATGCCGCCGCTGCCGCCACCGCCGCCGGCCACGCGCCGCAGCCAGGCCGGGCAGGCGAGCAGCCCGGGGCGCAGGGCACAGCGGGGGTTGTGAGGAGCCTCCCCACTGGGCGCAGGGCCGCGGGTCTTCCTGGGGTTATTTCTCCTTTTGGCATTTGGCCTCTTGTTTCCTTTTTTTCTGTTTTTTTTTTTTTTTTTTCCTCTCCCACCTCCGTTCCCTGCCGTGGATGGTTTTTAGGTGGAGTCGTTTGCACCAAACCCAATAGCTGCTGCTGTTCTTGCTGCGATTTTTTTTTTATTTTTTTAATGATACTGTTTCCACAGCAGGGGAAGAGAGAACTGATCCTGAACATACTCCCAGAGAATGGATAATCACAAGAAACTGGATTAAGCAGCTCCCTTGGATCTAGTGCATGATTTTGATTGATTTTATTTTAAAATTCTTTCTTTCCCAAGTCATCATTCACATTTTATTTTCTGCATTTTTTTTCCCTTTTTTCACCTTTTGGGGGATTTGCAAACCGAATTACATGCATGTCCAGTGGGGGAAGGTTTAATTTTGACGATGGAGGGTCGTACTGTGGAGGCTGGGAGGATGGAAAGGCTCATGGCCACGGAATCTGTACTGGCCCAAAGGGTCAAGGTGAATATTCAGGGTCCTGGAGTCACGGCTTTGAGGTGCTGGGTGTCTACACTTGGCCCAGTGGCAACACTTACCAGGGCACCTGGGCGCAGGGCAAGCGTCACGGCATTGGCATGGAGAGCAAGGGGAAGTGGGTGTACAAAGGAGAGTGGACCCATGGATTTAAGGGACGGTATGGGGTCCGAGAATGCACTGGAAATGGGGCCAAGTATGAAGGCACCTGGAGCAATGGATTACAGGATGGATATGGGACAGAGACCTACTCAGATGGAGGTAGGTGCTGCATTGATGCCTTCCTGGTTGGGGTGGGTGGGTGCTGCAGGGTACAAACCTCTTAAACAGGGACTCTGGGGTTAGGCTAGAGTCTGGGAGTTTACAGCCTGCTAGTGTGGAGGGAAGGATGCTCATACCCCGCAGGAGACAAAGAACCATACCAGTGTGGCATCAGCCCAGCTTTTTGCCACAGGTAGCCCCACATGTTCCCTTTCTCTCCTTGACCAGGGTTTTTGGGGAGGGGAGCCAGCTGCACTGGTGGGGGTGATGCCCAGCTCTTGTCCAGCGGTGGTCAGAGGACAGGTTGAGCCAAGCCATCAAGAGACTACCCAAGTTGCACATGGGATTTGCAGTTCTCACTGCATCACTGGAACCTGTAGGATTTACATCAAAGCAACCTGGGGGTGGGGGTGGGAGTGGGTGGTGGTCCAGGGCAGATGGGTGCAGCTTTAGTGCTACCAATGCTCCCAGCGAGGGGCTGAGATCTTTGCGTACCCTGCAGCCCCTCCAAAGATAGTCACACAATAATACCAGGCAAAAAGACTTTAATTCAGACAAGAGTCTTACATTCCTAGTTTACAGCTTAATGCTTAGCATAGGGGCTCAAAGGGATCATCAAAGCTATTCTCTGCCATCAACACAGCTTAATGAGATATTGAGAGGAAACTGGGATTAAATAAAAACCAAGAAAACCCAATTTGAGCGACCAAAAAACCCCAAAATATTTCTGGACTAAACAAGCTTTAAGGCTGAAATAGGAGAAGCAGCTGGTGCTTTGCTGTAAGTGGCTGTATCATCCTGTTTCATGGTTTGTGGCTACCTCTATCTCTATTGCCACCATAATCTGAGGCAGGCCTATCTGCCAGTGGCTGGTGGCATTCGGCAGCACTGCCCCATTGTTTTGCTTGCAAATGTGTCCATCTAAAGCAGGCTCTTTTTTATTATTATTTTGTTTAAGATATTATAATTTTCCAGGACTGCTATGTTAAGGAAATTGCAGCATCACAGCCTTCCTGAAAGGCGCTGCAAGACCTTTCTCTAAAAACCCAGTTGGTTGCTTTGTGATTATACAGGGAAGCAAGATTAAATGTTACCTGCAGCTTCTCTTTTATGTTCTGGAAGGGAGAGGTGGAATGATATCTTGATTTTTTTCTTGATAATTTTCTGCTGGCGGCTTTCTCCTAAAGGCAAATATAGCTGCAACCTTTTGTTTCATCTGCCTGGAATAATGCTGGGGTCTGAGCTGGAATCTGCCGGGTGTGTGTTTGCAAGCCATCGATAAATCCCAGGAGTCCTTCAGTTGAGAATAAAGCTGCTTGGTTAGATAATAATTGCTGTCTCCCACATTTGAAGCAGTCAGGAGGGGATGTGGGGGGTTTCTGCATGCTTCCAATGTGAGGGCTATTTCCCTGCTCCCCTCCTGGCATCCAGCCCCTGCTGGGGAGGGGTGCAGGAAGGTAGACAGAAGTCTTGACAAACTAGAGGTCTCTGAGTACTGGGTGTTGCCCTGTCCCTGGGCACACACGTGCCCTCACCCCGGCACGCTCCCTGTCAACTGCAGCAAAGCAGCGATATGGGAATCCTGGAGAGCACCTCCAAAATGGGGTGTCTTGCCAGCAGTTTCACCATTTCTGAGAACCTACCAGAAGCAAAGAGCTTTTTCTTCCATCTTGTCAGGCCTGTCTGGCTTCTCAGTGCTTAGGGACCAAGAAGCTATATTGCATGTTTGTTGTTTTAGGAAGAGGTAGGAAGATCAGTGGGAGAAAAGGGCAGGGTCTGTAGCAAAATGCTCCCCCAGGGACTCTGAAGCCATCCTAGGAGGAGGGAGAAGGGGAAATGCAGAGTGATGGTACCTGTGGCCAAGCCCATCATGCACACTCCATGTGCACCCTACCTGGGCTCTTCCATAACAGCTTCCCCCCATTTCAGTTGTGCAGTCACCACAGAGTGACTGAACCTAGCCAAAATTGCACGTTCACCAAAATATGCAGAGGCCATGGTCTTTCCCAGTTGCCTGTATTGATTCTGGGTGGAAAACACCAAAGTTGGACATCTCCAGCCTTTTGGACACTGAATGCTGATGAACTTGCATCTGGATGTAAGAAGCTGATGTTTGCAGGAGCTCTGATGGAAGGGTGGATGTGTAGCTATAGCACAGAGGAGGCAACTCCAAACTCAAGGATGTTTCTCATTAATTTATTCAAGTTATCTTCATCAAACTGAAGTATCCTAGAATCCTCGCCCCAGCATCTGTCACTTGCCACCCACAGATAAATATTCATCCCTTGCATTATGTTTTTTTAGCACATCAACCAGGGCTAGGGGATGGGTACCTAAATGCACAGCAAGGCTCAGGAAGTGACATGCCCCAGAATTCATGGTTTTAGCTCCAGTTTTACCATTTCCTTGCACAATATTGGGTGAAGACAAATCCCAACACTCCACCAACAGTTGCCAGCATTATCTTGGGGAGCAATATTTTGTGTGACTGATGTACACGTGTTGATGCATTGGGCTTGGATGTAGGGTAATGGTATGCTGGTGGCCTGAAGCCACGTTGCCACCCTCCTGCCCTGGCCCTGCTCTCTGCCCCAGGTACTGTCCCCCCCACGCCAGGTGCTCGCACATGCATGAACACTTCCCCCATATGCAGCTTGCAGCTCTCACACCTCCTACATGGACACACTCATCGCCATGCACACATGCCTCTCCTCCCCACACTGAGGCGCCGCTTCACTTCTCCGCTCACATACCCACACACGTGGTCTGCCCCCAGCCTGGAACCAGCCCTCTCTGACCCATGCATGCACCAGATGAACGCAAACTGTGCTCCCTGAGCTATGTGGATATGTGCCCATAATCACAAACCTATCCCACAGAGCCAAACTAAGCAAATGCAGCGTCTCTGTTCCCCTAGAAGCCCACACTTTGCCATACCTCCCTGGCACTGCTACACACCTGACCCACATGTGGTACATATGTGCACCGTCCTGTCTTTCTCATGCATACACACACTCACTTGGACACCCCCAAACCACGATACTGCAGACATGCCTTTATCTTTCTGCCAAAAATCGCTCCTGCCCCCATCCAGAAGCACCCTGATATTACATAAACCAGGCTCCTGAGGGTTGCTTCAGTTGGATGCTGGAGTTGCATCACTCATTTGCTGGGCCTGATTCAACCCAGTTCCAGAGTGGGATCAGGATTGCTCCCATGCTTCATGTGAAAGGGGCTGCATCCACCTGGATCAGCACTGATGTGAGTTGGAACTGCTGCTGTGGCCCTTGCTGGAGCTGGTGGAACCTCTCTAGAGCAGAGGGTTAGAGACCTCCCTTTGGAAATCCCCTTCCCAAGCAGGTCTGGAGATCAGGAGACATCTCAGCTGGTTTCTGCCTTTCTGTAATTCCTTGGACACTTTGGAAATATTCAGGGATTTTGCCCTGGTGACAGAATTGTAACTTCAGGCTTGTCATGGGAATCTTAAGGCTGTACATTGGGTTTGGGTTTAGCTGCTGAAACCATGATTGTGAGAATGGATGAGGTGGGGTGGATGAAGGAAGCCCCAGATCTGCTTTTGCTCTTTCTGTCCCTGCCAACACTTTTTCTCCTCCCTCCACCCCTCCCCAGCTGAGTATTTGGGATCTCAAACCGGACAAGGGCTTGGGGAGGGCACCAGACCCTCGCCTGGGTCACCTCTGCCCAGGCAGCCCTCAGGGAATGGCTCACAGCAATTCCCTGGCTTGTAAATGTCTGTGCCAGGTCCCTCCTGTTGCCACCCCCTTGCTGCATCCCAGGTGCACGTGCTCCATGCAGCCTTGTTTCTCAGGAGGGTTACCCCAAAACAGCAGGCAGTTGTATCGTGGTGTTCATCTTGTGATATCCTCCATGCCCACTCACCTAAATGAATCATCCCTTTGATAGGTGAGTGAGATATAATTAGTGTTTTCATTGTTAGCACCATGTGAGCAGGCAAGTGGGTTTTCTTGGCCTGGGCTGGGAAATGTTCCTGCTTTGCAAGCTATGGGGAGAGGAAAGTGGTGCAGTGGGAGCTGCTGGTGTGGGCTGTCTCGCAGCCTGTCCTGCCCCCATTTCCCACATCTGCAGTGGCACTGGTGACACCTCCAGCCATTCTCTTAGTGGGTGCACCAGAAGCTACCAACCAAATGGCTTTGATGTGGTTGAGGAGGTGAAAACCATGAACTATTTGTCAAAAAAAGGCCCCTTGCCACTATAAAGGGCTGCTCAGGGGGGATGCACTGGGGATTCAGCAGGGGACCTGCTGGTCCGGGAAGGGGTTTTGAATGAACCACCTCCAGCCAGTGCCTCTAAGGGCAGTGACATCTCTGACATCTGCCTCATGCCTCTCTCCATACTGGGGTTTTCCACAGATTCCTCTACAGCAGCAGGGAACCAGCTAGCAAGGGCAAATTTCCATGCAGTCTATTTATAGTACAGATGTCAGACTTACCTTAAAAGTATCAGCTCTCATCTTATTTTGCTGCCGGGAAGGAATTGTTGATGCACTTTAAATAGTGGGTGGAAATAAGCAAATATAAGTATGCCCTGATTCCCCATCCTCCTACTTCATGCAGAATCTAGACAATCCCCTAAAAGAACCTGATAATTAAAAATAAAAGCTATGAACTTTGTTGATGAAGCATCTTGCTGTCTAGATTTGGTACATAAGTTGCAGTGCAACAGCAGTTATAGGAGAACAAGAACTAAAACATCAGGATCCACTGAGCATAGAAAAATGAATCAAAAATACTAAATTAAGATTGTGACCATCATCATTAAAAATTAATGATATGAACTCATGGTAATTACTTATCTCACTGCAACATGCTGCTTAGTTTCAGGTACAGCTCAAGACAGAGGAAGGATTTTGACCCCAGGGAAAAGTATGTGAGATAGAAACTGTCAGACAGGCTTAGATCCCCACTCCATCTTCTCAAGAATTTTACCCAGCACATGATGCTCCAGGGGATGAAGTAGGATCCTAACCTTACACCCCTCTCCCTGACCCATAATAGAGGGTGATCTAAGTCCTGAAGCACTGTTTTAATATCCTTTCACTGGGGATGCCAGGTTTCTCACGGCTTTTAATGCAAATCTCAGGGTATTTGCATGTGATTTGATATCCCATGGGGCTCCTTATGGCTGGGTGACATCTGGTCCTGTAGCTGAACAGTTTTTTCCCTTGAAGCTCCTGCTTGTGGAATCGTGTGATTTTGCAAGATTTTCAGCTTCATTTTTGAAACAAGGTTTCCACCCAGACTATTTCAGAAAAGTCATTCTTACAAGCTTGGAAACCAGCAGATGAGAGCTAAAAATGCCTTTGGTTTAAAAATGCTTTGATTTTAAAATTAATCTGGTGATAAATTTTGAATGTTTTGATCAGGTAACATCGATGTAGATGAATTACCTGTATTAATGTAGGCATGACTTGGAGATACAGAAGCTGGGCAGGATGGGTCTGGTGATGGTCTTAGAGGAGGCAACACTGTGATTTAGCATCTGTCATGTGAGATTTAGCAGGTTTTGCCTGTTTGGGGTCTGTCTTTGGCATTGAATGAAATTCTGAAAAATAAAGATTTTTTTTTTCAAGAGTTTGCAATAGTTATAGGAGAGTCTTGATGCTAGTTTGCCCCTGCAATAAGATGTTTAACTTACATTTAAAGCATTTGTTAACAAAAAAGGGGAGCTTGGAGGAAAAAACCCAAACACTTGAATGGCAAGTGGTTATATTTTGGGGTTTGATACTGGCTTTTCAAAGATAGATTCTGCCCTCTGAATCAAAAATCCTTAAAAATTGCAATTGATGCATGAGTATTCCTTTAGAACAGTCACTCCTTCCCAAAATTATTCCCTAAAGAGATTCCACTTACTCTTAGCATACAGCAGAGCATCATGAATTTTCATGAATGACTGAACAGCCAGAGCAAGGTCCTTAAGTTTGCAGACATTTGCACCAAGCTGATTATTAAAAAGGTATAATTTCCTGCTCAGGGCATCACTTTGGGCCTGCATGGTGTTTCCCTGGCCAGTACCTGTGGAAAATTCCTGCAGCTGAGCTTATCTTCATAGGTAGGACATCAGCTTTGGGGCTTTGCTCCATTCCCTGTCCTTCCATAGGTTTGCTGTGGGCTGTGCAGAGCCACTTTGTGCCTGCAGCAGAAGGAGGCACATATATACCTTGTTTTTGTGGAGGAGCTCGTTCACCACCTTGCACTGTGCCTCAGTTTCCCATCTGTAAGTGCAAATATCAGCAGTCTTTGCAATACCATGATGCACACTAATGTTTGCCAGTGAGGGAAGTAGCTTCACTTTGCTGATCTCCTGATTGCGAAGTATCTTTGGGGCAGGCATTATGGCAATGAGAATATAAAGACTCCCATGTTTTGGATGGGTTTCATAACCCAGAGTTCAGCATTCCTGATGATGCAAATGATTGCCATTCAGAGGGACCTTGACACGCTTGTGAGGTGGGCTGATACCAACCTCATGAAGTTTAACCATGACAAGTGCAAGGTCCTACACCTGGGTCGGAGCAATCCCAGACACAGCTACAGGTTGGGCAAAAAGGAAATTCATGGTAGTCCTGTGGAGAAGGACTTGGGGGTGTTAATCAATGAGAAAATGAACATGAGCCAGCAGTGTGCACTCACAGCCCAGAAAGCCAACCGTATCCTGGGCTGCATCAAAAGGAGCGTGATCAGCAGGTCGAAGGAGGTGATCCTGTCCCTCTGCTCTCCTCGCGTGACAACTCACTTGGAGTATTGTGTGCAGTTCTGGTGTCCTCAACATAAAAAGGATATGGAACTGTTAGAACAAGTCCAGAGGAGGGCCATGAGGATGATCAGGGGACTGGAGCACCTCCCATATGAAGACAGGCTGAGAAAGTTGGGGCTGTTCAGCCTGGAGAAGAGAAGGCTGCGTGGAGACCTCATAGCAGCCTTCCAGTATCTGAAGGGGGCCTACAGGGATGCTGGGGAGGGACTATTCATTAGGGACTGTAGTGACAGGACAAGGGGTAACGGGTTGAAACTTAAACAGCAGAGGTTTAGACTGGATATAAGGAAGAAATTCTTTACTGTAAGGGTGGTGAGGTACTGGAATGGGTTGCCCAGGGAGGTAGTGAATGCTCCATCCCTGGCAGTGTTCAAGACCAGGTTGGATGAAGCCTTGGGTGATATGGTTTAGTGTGGGGTGTCCCTGCCCATGGCAGGGGGGTTGGAACTAGATGATCTTGAGGTCCTTTCCAATCCTAACTATTCTGTGATTCTATGATTTTACTGAATGATTAATCAACCCTGTGGTGACTGTTCAGCCAGTTACTTTACATTGATATTTGCATCTATAGAGGAGGAGGCAGATTCCCTGTCTGTGTATAGATCCATCTCCTCTCTCCAGCCCCTGGCACTTGCTCCTGCAGAAGTGTCCAGTGAGGTAATAGCACTGCCAGGGCCATCCCTGCACCCATTTCTACCTTCTTGCAAAGTAAACTACTACAGTACATCATCCAAACCCAGCAACTCCACTTGTTTGTGTCCTTAGATGAAAGGTCCCTGCCATTTAGCTTCTAAAAGTGCAAGCTAGCCATGCTAATAGGAGCTGCAGACTTGTAATGCTTCATCATTTGTTGAGCCCCAGCAACAGACTTAATGCTACCCACTTCCCAGACAGCTCCACTCTAGTCATCCTCTTTTCTTTCTTCACTGCTTTTCTTCCCCTTCTCTCCTCCATGGATGACTAGTTCTCACTGTGCCCATCGTGTATGTATGTATCCAGCCTCACATTGAGCAATATGACTAACATCCATCATGTGCTTGTGCCTGCAGATTATATTTGCATATTCAAAATTCCATACTTTATTTCTGCCCCTGTGCAAGCACTTACAAGAGCACATTTCTGGCAAATTAGCAACCATGGAAGAAGCATCTGACTGTGTTTTTAGCATGGCTTGGTGATGGTCAGAGGCATGGAGAGCTTTTGCAGAGCAGGGGGGAGATAATTCACCACTGATGCTGTATCCATGCAGCATTGCTCACATGTGCCATCACTGACTCCCACCTTTCACAGTGGGCAATGCAGGCAGGAAGTACTAGCCTTCCATATCATGCCTGTGTTGGATTTAGGTGAACATCTGGGGGACAACTGCTGTCCTGCAACCAGCAGCTGGGCACAGAGCAGAGAATGCAAGTCACCCAGTGCAATGCCTTTTCCTGCTGCCAGGAGTGCAGGAAGTACAGCTCTTGGGATGTCAGAAGAAAATATGCACCCACATGGATGCTCGAGAGGACCCAGATATGCAGGTAGCACATTTGGGGGCCACCAACAAGGCCCCCTGACTGACAGACATCAGCCGGGGTGGCCAATGAGGGTGTCCCCATTATCACATCAACAGGAGTGAGGCTGAATTAGCATCCTTCAGTCCTCTCTTTTCTCTTGTACATCTTCTCTTTGGGATAGATGTTTCTGAGATGCCAAACATGATTTGTGCATCAATCCTCCCTGGGTCTTTCTGATATCGAATAGCTGGAAAGTGATATCTGTAAAACTTGCTCCTTTTGTTGTAATTCAAGAGACTGGCCTAATTATTTCCATAGGATATCTTTAATTAATATGCTGCAGAATTCAGAGATAAGAGGTGGTGTGTGCACATACCAGGAAAGGTCCTTCACAAGATAAATGAGCAATTTGCAAAGCCTAGTTACTTCAGCTTGGCTTGGAAAAGTGGATGGTGGTCACTTTGGGCAAAGCAGACCTCATTCCCAAATTTTGCTGAGTGGCAAAAGGAATCTGGGAGGCTTGGATCACTGCCATTGACAAACAGTCAGATCTGGCTCTGCTTCAAGGATGGGGCAGAGGCTACAGAAGAATCTGTCCTTTGAAGCCTGCTGCTCCCATGTCTGTGGAAGCCAAGGTAGCTGTGCCCCTGTCACTGATTATTTTAGCTAAACTTGGAAACATCTTGCATTGACCCATGATAGTGGGTTATTTGTACGGGTTTTTTAACTTAGTGTTAGTGATGGGTAAGGAATATTTTTCCAAGTGTTTTGACTTTTTCCAAGGTCATATTGTTATAATAACATGTATGTGTCCACCACCCTCAAAATGCTTTACAACATCCTAAATAACTGCTTAAATTTCTCCATATGAGAAACTGAAGTGGATCAAGGCAGGACAGGTCTGTGAAAACCTCCCTGCATGCTTTACTCCATGTGCTTGCGAAGGGCTTTGTCTAGCAGGACATGGAACTGATCGTTCAGGAAAAGCCTGTGAGCAGCCTTCAGTCAGTAACACTCTTACTTAATGGTGCTCCTGGACTGGAGCCAGAGGGCTCAGTGCCTGCAAAATGCTAAATTCTTGGTACAGGGAAAGGGAGGAAAGAAAATGCAGTCATTCCAATCCCCAAAATACTGACTTCTGTCTCCTTCCAATGCCATGGCAAAGATGAACCAGGTTTATATCCAAGTGCGTGATCCCACCTTGGGCCAAGGGTAACCCCATCCGTATTGCTGGGCTGTGAGCAGCCCATCATCCTAATTTTTTATGTGCAAAAAGGCACCTGGTATGGATTAAAATGGCATCAATAAAGTGACTCTTCTTGCCCAAGGCTTCAGTCTGGTGTGCTGTGTGGGAAGAGCAAGCCACAAGCTGATTGCCTCTTCCCAGTCATGGTGAAGAGCAAGAATGAGGAGCTCCCACAACAGTCCTGGGCCCACGAGCACCCATGTGAGCCCCACTGCAGCAGCTGCATCCCAGAGAGATGAGCTGGAGTCAGAGATTGGTCTCCTCCTTTCTGCTCCCCAGGAATATCCCCCAAATTCTTTGGCAAAGCCAAGGAAATGAATGGAAATCTGTTGTTCTTCCTGGTGTCTGTAATCATAGACCCTCCCAGAGCACTTACAGATAGGAGCTAATTATTTTTTCCAATACCCAGCTGAATTGCTGGAGTGTGCCTGCATCACCCCTGTTTCTAGCAGGGAACATGAGGTGCAGGGGTTGCACCCAGCCATCTCATGACGAGCTTTGCATGCGGTCCTGCTCACTTCCCTATTTCTGCAAGGTGCAAACCAAAGCAAACTCTGATTTCAGGGATTTTGGCTTTATGGGGACAACAGGAGCAGCACTGCAGACTCTCTGCTCTCTTCCCAGAATGAATTTTAGCCTCCTTAGCCAAAAGCTGAGAAAGCACTGGGTGACTGCAACAAATTAGATTAGATTACTTTCTGGTGCTTGTGATTTCTCAAAACATATGATCTTCTGATGGAGAATCAAGAAAGACTCACATAAAACCCAACAAGGTGGTTGGTGACAGCCAGCATGGCTTCACTAAGGGGAAATCCTGCCTGACCAATTTGATGGCCTTCTATGATGGGCTACGGAACTGATGGACAGGGGTAGATCAGTTGATGTCATCTACTTGGACTTGTGCAAAGCATTCGACACTGTCCCAAACGACATCCTTGTCTCTAAATTGGAGAGACATCAATTTGATAGGTGGACCACTCAGTGGATAAAGAACTGTCTGGATGGCTGCACACAAAGAGTTGTGTCCAGCTGGAGACCAGTAACGAGTGGTGTCCCTCAGGGATTGGTGTTGGGACCAGTCTTGTTCAGCATCTTTGTCGATGACATGGACAGTGGGATTGAGTGCGCCCTCAGCAAGTTTGCAGATGACACTAAGCTGTGTGGTTCACTTGATATGCTGGAGGGAAGGAATGCCATTCAAGAGGGACCTTGACACTCTTGTGAGGTGGACTGATGCCAACCTCATGAAGTTTAACCATGACAAGTGCAAGGTCCTACACCTGCGTCAGAGCATTCCCAGGCATAGCTACAGGTTGGGTAGAGAAGAGATTCAGAGCAGCCCTGTGGAGAAGGACTTGGGGGTGTTGGTTGATAAGAAACTGAACATGAGTCGGCTTCAGTGTGCACTAGCAGCCCAGAAAGCCAACTGTATTCTGGGCTGCATCAAAAGAAGCATGACCAGCAAGTTGAAGGAGGTGATCCTACTCCTCTGCTCCGCTCTTGTGAGAACTCACTTGGACTATTGTGTGCAGTTCTGGTGTCCTCAACATAAAAAGGACATGGAACTGTTGGAACAAGTCCAGAGGAAGGCCACGTGGATGATCAGGGGACTGGAGTGCCTCCTGTATGAAGATAGGCTGAGGAATTTGGGGCTGTTCAGCCTGGAGAAGAGAAGGCTGTGTGGAAACCTCATAGCAGCCTTCCAGTATCTGAAGGGGGCCTATAAGGATGCTGGGGATGCACTCTACATTAGCAACTGTTGTGACAGGACAAGGGGTAATGTGTTAAAACTTAAGCAGGTGAAGTTGAGATTGGATATAAGGAAGAAGTTCTTTACTGTGAGGGTAGTGAGGTACTGGAATGGGTTGCCCAGGGAAGTTGTGAATGCTCCATCCCTGGCAGTGTTCAAGGCCGGGTTGGACAGAGCCTTGGGTGACATGGTTTAGTGTGAGATGTCCCTGCCCATGTTAGGGGGGTTGGAACTAGATGATCTTAAGGCCCTTTTCAACCCTAACTATTCTATCATTCTATGCTTCGGAGGCCAGTGATTTCCTGCTTTCTGCTTTTAGTCTGCCTGGTTCCAGCCAAGGATGGGTCTCTGCATGGTCCTCAAAGGAATAGAAATTCCTGCAGGAGTTTAAAAAGACATTTAGAATCAACCCAGCCTTGCTCCAAGGGGAGCAAGCCAAAAAAAACCCCAAAACTCAGGCTTAAGAACACAAGTGAAATTGGCCAACGATCGCATTGCCCATTTTCTTTTCTTCGTGTTTCTATCCCATCCTGACTTTCCCCATCTTTCCTGTAAGCCTGCTCCTTTTCTCACATTCCTGCTGTTGTTTCCAAAAGGTGAATATTATCATTTGATTTTCTCTCCTTATCTCTGCTCTGTACCCTTGGGTGCATGTGGCCACATTCCCACTCTTATTGGCATCACCTTTATCTTGGCCAAATCCTCCTGGAGCGATTACACCAGAAGTCAAGAATTCTTCCCCAGGGTAAAACTGTGGTGAGCAGGAGCACAACCTGCTTATTCCCTTGGGCTCTGATTTTTCTGCAAAATTCTCATTCCCAGGTCAGGATCAGGCCCTCTTTTCAGCAGGATCATGGTGGTGGCTGAGATTTCTTGGCTTGGCTGCCCAGTGCTCTCCAGTCCTCCAGGAATTCCCCACAGCCCTACCCCTGGCTGCTCAGCTTGGCTGACTGCAGTTGCCTGCACAATGCTGCCCTGATGCATTTTTCCTGGTATAATCACTTCATTAATCTCATACAATTAATGCTTTGTGAAGATTTTACAAATATTGATAGTACAGAAGGATCTACAACACAGAAATGATTGCTGCTTCAGTTATATTACCATAGGAAGTCACAAATTACCTACCTCAGGAGGTTTTTCTTTCCATGACCAAGACTTTCTTGGCTGCTCTTTGTCCTTTTTTACCAATGCAAAAGGGCCACTAGAAGTGGGAAGGATATTTGTGGCATCTTGGAGGCAGCCATAAGAGTGACCTGTATGGGTAGGGGAAGAGCTTGGCACATTTTCTTCCCCAGCAATTCTCCTCTATCACAATGTCCGCTTCTTTTCCATATGGACCTGGCTTGCGCAATGCAATCAGCTTGTGTCCAGAACTGCAGAACTGTTGGCTTGCTCCCTGCTTCCCATGCCAATGGAGGCATGTTCCCCTCTTGCACACAGTTAAAAGAGGGTATCTATCTGCCCCGACCCTGGGAGGTGCTTAGCTCTCTACATGTGTACTGAAGTCCTTGAGGACCTCCATTCAGCACCTCAGCAGATCAGTCTGGGGACTTTTTGCATCAGATGTGCTTATCCCATTACACCCAGCCTGATCCTACAGTCCCCACTGCACAGGCTTCCCATTGCACACTCCATTTTCAGCAATGAAACTGCTATAGCTGTTCCATCCTGGCATGTAAAGTGGAAAATCATAAACCCCTGTCTCCTCTGAAGGGAGAGTCTCCCAGCTCCTCGTGAGATTAAGCTTTGTGTGCATGTTTGCAAATGTTAGGGGGCAGAGGTTAAGCTGAGCAGTGCAAGGGGAGGAGGTGACATTGCTTAGCAATGAAGATTGGATGGCTCTGAGACCTTCCAGTATTCATGGGCAGATCCTGGGATATTTAGGGGTTTAAAATATAATGAAGTCTGATGAAGGAAGGAGTGCTGCTTGAGTGAGGAAGGACAGATGAACTCAGCTCTCTGGAAGGAAGCTCTTTGATCTGCTGGAGGTCAATGAAGGTGGCCAGATGTCTTGGTAGCCATCAGGGAGGTGACTGTGCCCTCCTAGGCAATCTGCAGAGGTAATCTATGCTGCTGCATCCAGCAGGGAAGCAATCAGGAAAGCAACACCACCCATGAAAGCAGACTTCGGGTTTTGGGTTTTTCTCTCTGATGGGAGTTGCCCTGTGATGCCAGGAGGGGAGAAGCAGGATGGACTGGCTGGATGGGATCACTCCTCAAGCCCTTGCATCCTCTGCTTAGAAAAATAAGTCTTGGCAAGGAAATGCAGAGATTGCTTCTGGCAGCTGTGCAATTCTAGGAGTAGGTTTTAAGGCCATGCAAAGATGACAGTTTCCTGGGCACCTCTGCCTTGCTGGAGATACGCTGCAGCTGTAACCTGCTGTGACCAACTTGCTGCCTCTGCTCCAGCTGAGATGTGCTGTCACGCTTGCTCCAACAGCACTTTGTTCTGCTCTTTGCTGCTGCCTCTGGTTTTCAGCATAGGGCCATGTCTGCTTTATGGTGCTTTGGTTTATTCTGTGGGTTTTTATCAGCTGCAGATTTGCTGGGGATGGGGAGGTCAAGGGACCAGCCAAGGGAAAGGGAGTCCAGGGCATGGGCAGGGCAGGCTCTGGCAGATCTCACACAGGACCTTTTCTCCCTGTCCCCTTGTGCACACTGACATCTTTCCCTGAAACCCATGAAATCTATCTCTAGGGGAAACAGGAGGCTGAGCATGGTGTGAGGACATCCCAATCATCTTGGGGGCTCCCTTTGCAGGGGTGCTCAGGGTGCTGGGGAAAATGTCTCTCACCCAGCTGCTGCCCATCGCCTGCTGATTGTCCTGCCAAGATGCTCTGTGAAAGAGCCAGAAAGGGGAATGAGATGGTGCAAGGTCTGAAAAGGATGAATAGACAGCAAGATGGTCTCTCCCTACCACAGAGACCATCCCAGGGTGCTACCGGGCACGGGGAGAGCCATGGGGGCATGACATCAGTTGTTTCATGTTCTTGGCGACCCCAAAATGGATTTGTCCCGGGTTCAGCTGTAACAGTTATTTTTCCCCTTCTTAGTAGCTGGTGCAGTGCTGTGTTTTTGACTTTCAGCCTGGGAACAATGCTGATAACACCAGTGTTTATAATTGTTGCTAAGTAATGGTTACTCGGATCAAGGACTTGCTCAGTCTCATGCTCTGCCAGTGAGGAGGGGCATGGGAAGCCGGGAGGAAGCAGAGACAGGACACCTGACCCAAAGTAGCCAAAGAGGTATTCCATACCAGAGCACGTCATGCCCACTATATAAACCAGGGGGAGCTACCAAAATTTATCCTGATTGCTGCTCGGGTTGAGCTGGTGGTGAGCAATTGTATTCTCTCCCCTTGTTATTCCCTTTATCATTGTTATTATTATTATTGGTGGTAGCATTCGTGATTTGTGTTATACCTTAGTTACTGGACTGTTCTTATCTCAACCTGTGGGAGTTAAATTCTTTCAATTCTCCTCCCCATCCAGACCAGAAAGGGGGGGGGGGGGGGAAGAGGAGGGGAGGAGGGAGTGAGCTAGCAGCTGCGTGGTTCTGAGTTACCAGCTGGGCTTAAACCACAGGAGGACTGCAGCAGGGCAAGCCAGGGTCACTGCTCAAACCCAGCCACATGACATGTCTGATGTTTCCTCTGAGCTGTTTGCCAATCATCTTGTCAATTGTCCCCCATCCTTCTCCCTGCCAGCGCTGCTACCAGCTCCTCACCCTGCTCTGCTGGTGCCTTCCATAATCCCAGTGCTCTGCCTCCCTCCTTATGTGATAATCCTATAAACCCACAGTAAATACTGCCCACCTGGCCCTGCCTCTCCATGTCTCCTCTCCAAGGAAGTCTTTGTGGGTTCCCCCAGCATTGTTTTGGGGTGCACAAGGCTGTCACCCACATAATGTAGCAACTTGAGGGCATTGCTTGCATTGGAGCACTGGGAAGAATCCCAACCTCTAGGGGATTTGTGCAAAGCACTGTCAACTATTCAGTAAGACAGCCAATGCACCCCAAAATGCACCCCAAAATGTGCCTGGGTGCTGGTTTCACTCTCTTGGGAAGCACTTTCTGTGCTCAGGGTGAGCTGCTCCAGCCTGTGCCCATCTCCAAAGCTGAGTAGCCAGAAACTCAGAACTGAGCCCCAGAGGTCGGGTAGTAGAAACCCTAAGGGAGTCCTGGGGGTGGGATCGGGATGAGAAATGAAGTGGAGCAAAAGGATGCATAGCCGTGAGAACCCCACTCTCACTCCTTGCAGTGAGAGTGGGGTTTGTCTGGGTTGGGGGTGGTCATGACCAGCACAGCCTCCTTTAATAATCCTTTCTGCTGGGCTGTTGGAAAATGTTGAGAGGGAAACACTGCAGCAAAGTGGCTAGATCTTAGGGAACAATATTTTTGCAGCCAAAAGAGCTGGCCAAGGTTGAACTAATGGGTTGCTCATGTCTTTGAATCACAGCCTGATTGCTAACAGCAAAGAGCATCTTGTGCAGAAAGGATGGAAAGCCTTTATCAGGCTAAGCCAGTAGTAGACATCCAGGCTGGTTTCATCTGGGCTGTTTTAGTTGGATTCACACAGGATTCACTATTTCAGCATGCCTATTTTATGACTCCTTGGCATGTGGGAGTAGGGCTGGCATGAAGGAAGGCCCTGATGCTGCTGCCTGCATCCATCCTGGCATTGCCAGCCAGGATTGGGAAGCAGCAGGGCAGCCCGGGGCTGGGACTGGCTGCAGTATCCCAGCAGCACCAGTGCCAGGCAAGGAGCCATCCCTGAGCTCATCCATATGCCCTGCAAGGGCTTAGGCAGGCAGTAAATCACAGAATCATAGAATAGTTTGGGTTGGAAAGGACCTTAAGATTATCTAGTTCCAACCTCCCCACTGTGGGCAGGGACACCTCCCATCACTGCAATTTGAGCTAGTCCAGAGAAGATTGACATCCTAAGAATAAAACCAAGCCACACAGTTCAACCAGCTGGGATGAAGTGTGAAAGCATGCCAATCACTGAGCTCCAGGAGGGGAAGGGATTACAAACCCTGGGGAAGATTACCACTGGACATTTCAGTGCACAGGGCAGATGTTAAGCTCCAGTTGCGCTTCCTCGGCTGGGTGGATTTCTTGTGCCTCCCTTCACAGTGCTTCAGTGTGTGTTTTTCATCCCACTAATGACCAATTAAGCAACTCCAGGAAGTGCCCACACAAATGTAGGAGTTCAAACAGGGGCACATTTCCAAGGAGAATAACCAAATGGATCTCTCCCCATGAGGCTTTTATTTCTATAGAGCAGCTCCCTTCTGCTACATGCTGGATGAAAGGCACTATGTATATAAATAAATGTATTGTAATATACCAACTGTTTTGATCACTGCTGGCAGCATGGACAGTGGACAGGATTGGATTCTGCTCCCGGATAACAATTTCCCTACCCCATCTCCCCACTCCCTTACCTTTCAAATGAGAGACAGTGCCTCGAAGCATCGCTCCCTGCTTGGTGATACCTTGGCTGGTTTCTAATATTTCCGTGCTACAGCTGGAGTGCAAGCCTGCAATCCAACCAAGATGTTATTTTTTCCTCCCACAAAGTGACATTACAATCCTTGTCATGGAGATGGGACTGGGATTCAGAGCTGCACTTTGCTGCTCCCACTAACCAAACTGCTTGCAGAGCAGTTTGATGTCATTAGCGCTCCACAAGATGCCATGCCATGAAGCCCCTGTTTGCTTTTGTCTCCTCTTACCAGGGACATACCAGGGCCAGTGGGTCGGAGGGATGCGCCAGGGTTACGGCGTTAGGCAAAGCGTTCCCTACGGCATGGCTGCAGTTATCAGGTCACCCCTGAGGACATCTATCAACTCCCTGCGCAGCGAACACACTAATGGCACGGCGCTGCACCCCGACTCTTTGCCATCAGTGGCTGGCAGCTCTGCCATCTCCCGGGGTGGCTTTGTCCTCATGGCCCATAGTGATGCTGAGATCCTCAAGAGCAAGAAGAAAGGCATCTTCCGACGGTCACTGCTGAGTGGGCTCAAACTCCGTAAGTCTGAGTCCAAGAGCTCCTTGGCCAGCCAGCGGAGCAAGCAGAGCTCTTTCCGTAGTGAAGCCGGAATGAGCACGGTCAGCTCCACTGCCAGTGACATCAACTCCACCATCAGCCTGGGTGAGGGTGAAGCTGAGCTCTCTGTCATCGAAGATGACATTGATGCTACCACCACTGAGATCTACGTCGGCGAATGGAAGAACGACAAGCGGTCGGGCTTCGGGGTGAGCCAACGCTCGGATGGGCTGAAGTACGAGGGAGAATGGGCCAACAACAAGCGCCATGGCTACGGCTGCATGACCTTCCCTGACGGCACCAAGGAGGAGGGAAAATACAAGCAGAACATCCTGGTCAGTGGTAAGAGGAAGAACCTCATCCCACTGCGGGCCAGCAAGATCCGTGAGAAGGTGGATCGGGCTGTCGAGGCAGCTGAGCGGGCAGCCACCATCGCCAAGCAGAAAGCAGAAATCGCAGCATCCAGGTAAGGTGGTCTCCATCCCAACATGATGTCTCAGCAGAGGTCCTGCCCTAATGGCTGCGGTTTGATGGGAGAAGTGGAAAAAGACTTTTTGCAGTATAGGTGCTCAGTAGAATGTTTTAGGGAAGCTGCTGGAGGCAGGCAAGCATTGCAGTAGGTGTCTGCCAGTGCAGGCAGCGGTTGGTGATGGCTGAACCACAAAGTGGGAGCGGGCAGCATCCTGGAAAGCCAAGCTGCTGGGCTTGTCCAGGTCTCATGGGTGGTGTTCAAAATGGGGTAAATACAAGCTGATTTGTCCTCCTGCTAATACCAAGTGGGCTTTGGATGCACACTCTTTCCAACCCAGCCGGCAAGGCTATGCAGGGTCACCCAGAGCAATGTAGCCTGTGCAGGGGGTGGTTGCACTATGGTGGGACTACACTTGTGGGTCATGGTGTGGGGCTCACAAGCTGATAGCTGTCACTTAGGAGCTATTGGGTTATTTATTCCATTTCTCCCTGGCCTCTTTAATAAGCAGGATGATACCCTTAGCAGAAGAGCTCCTGAGATGTTGTTTGCTCTTACCCTGTCTTATAGCCAAGAGGAACCATCTTAGGCAACCAGGTTAGCCTGCACTGGGAGGATTCCCAACTATTTCTGTTCCCAAAAGAGGTTTTGAGTGGAAAAGCAGTCAAATCATTGGCTGCAGCTGATGCCTGGGGAGGGTTTGCCCTGCCTGAGTCTCTGCTAGAAAGTAGCAGATCTGGGTGCCCAAATAATCCTTACAAGCCTCAAGAAGCCTCTTCCTCCCCTGGCTGGCTGTAGCCATCATGGAACTGCTCAGTGATTCAGGGCATGGACCTGATCTGGCTGAAAATGAGCAGGAGGGAGTGGAGGAAAGGAGTAATGTCTAATTTAGTTTGAAATAGGGTCCAATTCCCAGCTCAAAGCAGGGACAACTGAGCACCTTCTAGATGGCTCCCAAGATGTGTATGGAGCATCGTGATTTTCAGCAAGCTCCTAGACAAGAAGTGAGCTGAGGAGGAAAGGCTACTCTCTTGAATCCAGGGCTCTTTGTATCACTTTCTGGAGATGGTTTATTAGAGCATGATCATTCCTTTCTCTTTTATGAGCAAATGCTACAGCAGCCAGGCTGGGGAAAAGGGTCTAGGGCTAGGCCAAAACCCAGGTACCTCCTCAGTCTCCTGTGCTGGATTAGTTGTTGGGTCTGGATCATTTGTATGCAAACTCACACTTGAAAACTTTATCAGCATGTCTGATGATGACTTATCTGCAATATGAATGAGACTCCCAGGCCTGCTTTGAGAGCATGTTTGAGCTTGATGATGTTTTTGAGCTGATGTACCAAATTGTCAAAGATTTGAAAAAAAAATCCCACTAGATTGCCAGGTAGGAAACAGACTACAGAGCTCTAGTCTGCTGTGGGATGCCAGCTCTAAGAACCTAATATCCTCCATCCCCAGGTGGTAATGGTCTTGGAAAACCACGAGAGTAGTAATTGGAAGAGATATGAACAGGCTCAGCCCCAAGGTCTTGGAGGGGTGTCTTGGGTATGCAATTCAGCTGCACTCAGGAGAGGTCCAAGGACTTCAGTATGCCAGTCTGAAACCTGTGTTCCTTCAGCTCAAGCTCTTCCCTTTTGTGAGGGCTTTTGCAGAGACAGTCTCTCAGCACGCAGAACCAAAAGATATCAAGCTTTTACAAACCTAGAACTAGCTAGAAAGGCTTCCATATAATAAGTCTGATTAATTTTAAAGCTTCTAAATGAATAAACACTCCCCTGCAGTGCCCACCCCAAGTTGCATTGTCCAAATGGAAAGAAATGTACAACGTAGGCAGTAGGTGCATTAGTGGAGGAATACTGATGCTCTTTTTGGAGGCTCTTGGGCTCAAGGGTACAGTATCCTCTGTCTAATACCAACGTGAGCTCTGGCTTACCAACACCTGGGGATTTTATAACAGCACTGATATGTGTCTGTGTATGTGCATGTGTGTATATATATTCTTTCCTGCCTAATAATATGGCTGAGTTCACTATGTAGCCTTTCCCTTGGTGGGGGAAAATATGTGCACACCCACGTATTTCATTGAATTTGTAAGATTTCAGTATTTTTGAAAACCCTACCACTCTGTCAGATTTGGTTGGAATTGGCCCACACATTCAAAAGTTATTAGTGTAGGAGTGATGACATATAGATAAACAGCACAATCACATAAGTAAACCCCATTTCCTGAGGAAAGTAGGCTAAAAACATAGTCTACTGGAGACAAGTAAATTAGATTCTTAACGTTGTTTTAGTCTGAACAGCATATAACGTTATCTGTGACACAGGAAATTTAGATCATTTAAGGAATAATTTTTATGTTCAGTAGATGATTCTTTCAAATTTTCTTTGATGCATTTAAAATGAAAGACTTTCTTTCCTCTTATATCTCCCATTTGCTGAAATAGTTTGTATAACAGTTTGTATAAGTTAATGGGTGAGAAGAGTTGTGAATCAGGTCTGAAAAACTACCACTGAGATCAACTGTGGGTTTTCAGAGGGAGCCAAGGGGGAAGCCCTTTTTCAGCCTGTCCAAAAATGAATGTGCAGGGTGTCCTCTCTGTGCTATGGGGTGCTCCATTCCCCTCTCCTATCAACCAAGAGCCATCACTCTTCTTCTTCTACCCTGGAAGGATAAAGGATACACTAGAGATGCTGGCTCCCATCTCAGTGCTAACATTGATACCTAAGGCAAGTTGTCCATAGGCACTGGTGTGTCATGGTCAACTAAAATATAATATCCAGGCAAGAGAGGTGGGCCAGGAAGCTCATCCTCACCCTTTGGCTTTCAGCACATCCACCAGCTGTAGAGGATAGATGCATGTGGAGCATATGGGAGAGATCAGGACTGATTCCAGCTCTCAGCAGCGGATGATGGTAGTTTTAATGCAAGGCAAATAAACCCTAATTTTCTCCAGGGTTTTTTCTGCTACCACAGTTCAAGGTTTTGTAATTAGTGGCTGGACTACTTATGAGAGGCAGGGCCATCACTAGTGCTAGGGTTGTGAGTCTCAGACAGGTGGCATTTGGCAAGCACTCAGCACAAGCTTTGTGGGACCCTGTTGTTCATCACCTTAAATAACAGCACCTCGGAGCAGCTGATGACCTAGCACCCTGGAGGGGATGCTGCTCTCAGGTTAGTCCTAAGTAACACACTTCCAGACATAATTATACCTGAGCCATTCACCAATGATGAGAAAATATAATTAAGCTCAATAGTCTCGGGAGGAGTACAGTGTCATTCAACTTCAGAAAGGGAAACTGGACTAAAAAAGGAAAAGGAAGTGAATAAAGACAACCTGGTAGTGAGGACAGGTAAAGGAAAATGTTTGGACTCAGCATGGATGCTCTTTCAGGATGCTGCAGTGAGGACAAAGTATTTGTTTGCGCTTGAAGTACGATGGAGAGCAGGGAGGCAAGAAAAGCCCCAGACAGCTGAACAGAAAAGTGTGGAAGGTTGTTTAAGCCAAACAGATATTTTCTTCAGAAAAATTTAAATGCAGCCCAGGCAAAACCCACAAAACGAATAGATTCTGCAGTTCTGATCCCAAACATTTTAATTTGCGGTAATGTCACTACTGGCAGTACACCGAGCCATGATAATACTCTCTCAGGCCTGTGCATGCAGCTTTGCAATTGTACTTAGCTGCATTTGATTTAAGGTTTCTGCTGTCTTTTCTGATGCCTGGGGGAAGTGGCTGCAGGGCTCCCACATTAGTCTCACATCTCACCCTAATCCCTGCCTCATGCTGCCAGTGGGGTTTTTGCTGCAGATGGAGGTGGGGAGGAGGAGGAGGGATATGGGTTACGGGGAATGCTGTGGCTCCAAAAGGTTTTTGTGTGCTCTTCCTCAGGTTGGGATGGTAGGGATGAACCAGCAGTGGACTGAAGCTAAAGTAAGTCACAGCAGAAATGGCTGCGGGGATGGGGCTGAGCAAATGCTTCAGGGATCAAACCAGTTGTGTCAGGGCCTCCCTCTGCCTTGTCCAGCCCTTCTTTAGGTACCTCTGGGGCCAGTTCCTCTACTTATGATCCCTTAGAGAAATGGCTCTTTCTTGTCTGAGGCCATGCAAGCCAGCTAGAGCTTAAGGCTTTTCATTAGTTGGGGACCAGTGGGGTCACTGACTGCATCACCTGGTACCCTCTGGGTCTCATGCAGGGAGAGCATGCACCCTCCATCTTTTCCCAGTCTCTTCATCCTTTCCTTGAGGTGTGCAATGAGAAAGGGAGGAAAACACAGGATGGATGGAGGTAACTCAAGGGCTGAGATCAACTGGGACAGGAGGTAATTCTCTTTATGGCAGCATTTTCTTTTTCCTTCCTACCCTCTCTCCCCCCAGCCAGCTCCTGTGCAAAGACCAGGGCTGACAGCCTCCGTCGGGCTTTACCATTGACACAGAGCTGAGCTGCATCACAGCACACTGGCTTTCCTTCCTGCCAGCTCCTTCCCTTTGTCCCCTCCCTGCCCCCTCCCACCTGTGCACAAGCTCTTGTGTGTGACAGGAGTCAGGCAATACTGTGGCAGCAGAGATTAGGATCATCTGTTATTCCTCTCATCCCTGTGCTGCTGTCAGCTGGGATGACACAAGCACATCTGACTCACTGGCAAGCACAATTTCCACCTCTACTTCAGGACACCCGAGGAATAGCAGATCCCCAGATGGCATCCCAGAGCATTGCATCCTTACTCATTACCAGCTCTTGAGGGATCTGCTGTCTGCACTGTGACTAAGTCCTCCTGCAATGCCAATTTAATAACTTCCTGCTCAAACAGGATTTGCAGCATTAAGCTTTTTTGTGGATGTGTCAAAAGTCAGGACTAGGTGGCATGCTTGTGCAGGGCCAGCTCTGTGAGTCCCTGACTGCTAGCTACCTCTGCCTGCACTGCAGTGCAGGGCTGGAGGGGCACATCCATGCACGTGACATGAACAGGCTGGAAAATTAAGTGCCTTTCATAAGAATGATGCTTTACAAAATAATCCATCTGGAAAAACCTCAGCAGGGTCCTTTTTAGCTTATAAGAGAGCAGCTCAGTGTGGATTTTGCTTGCCCCTATCTTTTCATTGCTCTCCCATCCTTCAACAATGACTCCCAACTTGGTGGCTCCCACTGCCTTCCCTCTCTTCTGAGCCAAATATGAACTAAAACACCCTGGCTCCGCAGCCCAGGTGTGTGACATGCGTTTGTATAATTATTTCCAATATTGCTAGGTCCTGATGAAATAACATGATCGGGGCAGAGATTCACAGCCCATTGGATTCGCCATGGTCCCAGTCGGATCTGCTCCCTGTGCTCATTGGGGAAGATCTCCGAAATCATGCAGTCCTGGCAGACACGGCTTGTGTTACATCAGGTCCACAGCAGAGTGCAGCTGGAGTGGATGGTTTTGCCATAGAATGAAGCTGGAGAAGGGTCTTGGGATGTGTGGCAAAGCCGGGATAGGAGAGCTGTGCCGGTGCTGGAGCATGGTCGCTTTTTCAGCAAGACCAGATGGAAACAGGCAGGGATGGCACCATCCAGCAGTGAAGCAGGACGAATGTGAGGGTGATTCACTCCTTGCAGCCACAGCTTTCATGGGAAGGGGCTGCCCTGGAGAGCTGCGCAGGAGGTGGGGGCCAGCATGGGGGGCCAAAGGGGAGGCTGCCACCTCCTCCTCCTCCTCCTCCTCCTCCTCTTAGTATCTCACAGCAGCCCGTCGCAGCTCAGATCATCTGCTTGGTTTCTGATCCAAGCCTTTTACTGGCTTAGCACATGGGCTGAGTGGCTGGCACTGCTCTTCTGCTGCAGAATCAGCCCTTCTCGGTGCAGGATGATGATAGCCCCCTGAGCAGTGTTAGATGCCCCCACTAATACAACAATCTCCTGCCCACCCTGACTGACTGCACAATACAGGGAAGAGGGAATGAGCTGAAGAAGAGGATGGTGAAGCCTCTTCATGCTGACACCTGCTAGCTTTTGGGTGGAGCAGCCCTTCATCAGATGGGGAAAAAAATAAAGGAAAATCTAACAGCAGCAACAAAAATCCAGCCCCTGATTTTCCTTTCTGCTGTTTTTCCTATTCAATGAGCAGAAACTGCAGCATTGCTTTCCTCAGTGATCTTCATGAGGGAAGGGAGAGATCCTCCCCCAGCCTGCACAGCTGCCTGGCTCGCAGCCTCATTGCTCTCCTCACCCTCTGTGGGGTGCAGGGAGACTGGTGGGGGTACATCCAAACCTGGCAGGCCCAAGGATTAGGTGCTGACTGTAGCATCCCAGACCCCTAAACCTCCTGGCTGTGTCAGTGGGAGCAGCTGTGACATGTCCCTGCTTACTCCCATGCTGCATCCCAGCAGTGCTGCACCTCAAAGTTTTGATAGCAGAGGAGAGCTGAGGGGAAAGTCCCTATGCTAAAGCTATGCTGCCTTCCCATCTCATGAGGGAGACCTGGATGCTTTTTCCCTTGCCCAGCTATCCCTTTTTGGGTTTCCTGGCATGTGTTCCTGCTGGCTGCAGTGCTCCCCCCCAGTCCTCCCACCTGCTTCCCTGAAGCAACATCCCCAACACCTCCATGCTCCTTTCCCCCCCCCCCCCCAAGCCCCTTCCTCCCTGGAAAGAGGAGAAAGCAATATCAGGAGCACAACTGAGATGAAAATGCAGAGTGAAGGAAAAATACTGAGTATTTTCCTTGCTGATGTTCATGAGTGTTGCTTCCCAGTACAGCCAGAGATTGGGATGCTGGAAGGACTGGCACTGCCATTGGGGGGGGGGGGGCTCACAGTCCCTGGGTGCTCTTGCAGTCAGTTTGAAAAGCCTCAAGCAATGAGGTTTCTGTTGCTTCCTCTATGCAGGAAAATAACTATCTGTCCTGGCTTCCTAATCCAAGAAATTAAAGGATTTGACCATAGACCCTGCTAAGCAAATTTCCCCCTGAAAATCCCAGGGAGATTTAACCCACAGAGCCAACTGATTACCTCTTTAAAGTTGTGACTAAGAAAGTTCCTAATTCTTCAGGGTGCTCAGCACCCTGAAATCCCACCTCAGCATCAATGTGGCTGTGCCTAGTGCTCAGCCCACCATCTGTTGAGACATTCTTTTCAATTTTAGCACACCTCTGCCACCCCTTTTCAATTGTGGGCAGCAGCCCTTCACTGCCTGCTTGCTGCCTATGGGAAAAGCAGAGCCTCGCTGCAATGGTGGCCCAAATACACTCCACCCCATCCCTGTGTGTCACCCTCCAGGGACATGTAATGTTATTTGTGGACTGTTGGTTTTCCTGATTCAACATCAGGAGCAGCCCACATGGGAGACGGGCTGGGTTTACCCCAATGGGAGATGGGTGAGCTCTGTGCCAGCAGCACCAGCTCCTGTTCATGGACCTTGATAGCAGCAGGGAGCATGCGACCAGGTCCTATAGCTTTGCTAAAGTCATTCTGCTGAATTAAAGCACATCTAGTATCCATCCCCAAAGCAAAACCTTCTGGAGATGGTGAACCCAAGCAAGGCTGGGTCAGTGAATACCCTACCATGAAGCATCCTTGTGAGTCTTGATGTCTTGATGATTCCACCCTGAACCCTGAGCAGCAGTTCCTCAGGGTTGGACTGCCTTATGGAGTTTGTGGGTTCAAAGCTGGTCACCATGGTAATGAAGGCTGTCCCACAGCCATCCCACTGTCAGGCAGCCATGGCTGGTCACCATCCAACAGAGCAACATCCCTGGGGATCTTCAAACAGCCATGATAGGTGGCAACTCTTCCTAACCCTTTGGTCCTGAGGATAAACCCTCCAGGATAGCAGTGGCAGAAAGAAGAGCCAGGGATGAAGCACTTTTTTCCAAGGGGAGAGGTGAGGGGCAGGACTAGTGCAGGGTCTGGTAGCCCTCCAGCTCACCTCTGCTCTCTCTGGAGAAACAGGCAGCAGTCTTCTCTTTATCTGGATATGTCTCTGCTCTGACTCATAACCATAGCATGGAGGTGAAACATAAATAATTAAAAGCCCAGATTCTCTCCTGGCAGAGCTGGGCTCTGGGTCCCTTCCCCTGTTGTGCTGCTGGCTGCTTAAGTGGAAATTTTCACATGCTTTGCCTTGGAGGCAGCACAGACCTGCAAACACAGGCCTGTCTGCTGGCCTCAGGGCACGCTGGTGTTTGGGGATCAGCAGGGGCACCTACTGCCCCAGCAGGTCCCCAGCAACAGCATCCCATCTAGGGGATCCCACAGGGTGCTTGGGATGCACTGAGATGAGCAGCACTCACCAGCTGAGGATCGAAGTGGGTGCAGGTAGGCAGTGGGGCTGAGTGGGCAAACCCTACTGCAGACTCAGCAGCTCATGCATGGCCCCCCACCTTGAGAAGCCTCATGAGAAGCAGGACATTTGGGGGTGCTGTCTGGCTTTTGCACTCCTGGGTGTTCAAAAATCCCCAGGTGACAGGGAGGAGAAACCCATGCAGGCAGCAGGGATGAGGAAAGAGGCTCCTTCTGGGTGGGCTCTGAAGTTTGAGGCAGGCAGGGGCTGCTCGTTGCTGTGACAACGAGATGGTATATGTTTCTTTCCCCTCCCACATCCATCACGGCTGTGGCCAACACTTGCACTGCGGAGGGGTCTGCCCATCCCTGCCTGGCTGCCCAGGGCTCCCCCAACCCCTCTCCCTCCTGCCTGCACCCACCATGGAGGGTGCAGGGGACCAGGCAATATGTGCCATGGGGCCAGGTCAGCCCCAGACAGCACTCAACATGACAAGAAATTTAACCAAACATTCTTGTCACCTCCACCCTTTCAGCCCATGGGGACCAGAGCTCCAGAGAGCGGTGACAGCAGCTTGTCATGGAACATATTCCTGCAGTGTTTTAGCATCTGATGTTGCTTTTATTAGGGCTGATTTGGTGGCTACTGTTTGCAGCTGAGATTTCTGTGTAGATCTACATCCAACGGAACTCTGCTTAGGGCTCGGCTGCAATGGTGGGGGGTGGTACACTGGGTTTGGGGAACAGCCAAGCAAGGTCCTTGTCCCCACTCAGCACCTTCCAGGATGGTATAAAGTAATGGGGTCATGGGGGTGCAGTCTGTGGCATGCTTTCTGTGGGGAGCATTTTTTCTCTAGGTTGGCATTTTCTCATCATTCCTGGGAGTTGTTGGTGGGCAGATGTCGGAACTGGATGTGGTAGCTGGGGATGGAGATGATGCTGCTGTATCCCACACATGGCTGTCTCCAACCAGCCACTTTGGGGCCAGTTGACCCTTACAGCAGAGAAGACCTTTCCATTATCACTAGGTCTATCCTGATGAGGCTAAATGTGGCAAGAGGTGCATGGAGTGGTGCCCACTACAGCTATCTCGCTGTAGGCAGGGAATCAGCCTCCTCCCAGCTGTGTGCAGCAAGATGTGGATGTATTTGTTTTCCAAGCATCTTAGGGCCCAAGTGGTTGAAATCATAGAATCATAAAATCATAGGATAGTTAGGGTTGGAAAGGACCTCAAGATCATCAAGTTCCAACGCCCCTGCCATAGGCAGGGACACCTTGCACTAAACCATGTCACCCAAGGCTCTGTCCAACCCGGCCTTGAACACCACCAGGGATGAAGCATTCACAACTTCCCTGGGCAACCCATTCCAGTGCCTCATCACCCTCACAGTAAAGAATTTCTTCCTTATATCCAGTCTAAACCTCTGCTGTTTAAGTTTCAACCCGTTACCCCTTGTCCTGTCACTACAGTCCCTAATGAATAGTCCCTCCCCAGCATCCCTGTAGGCCCCCTTCAGATACTGGAAGGCTGCTATGAGGCCTCCACGCAGCCTTCTCTTCTCCAGGCTGAACAGCCCCAACTTTCTCAGCCTGTCTTCATACAGGAGGCACTCCAGTCCCCTGATCATCCTCCTGGCCCTCTTCTGGACTTGTTCTAACAGTTCCATGTCCTTTTTATGTTGAGGACACCAGAACTGCACACAATAGTCCAAGTGAGTTGTCACGCAAGCAGAGTAGAGGGGCAGGATCACCTCCTTCAACCTGCTGGTCACACTTCTTTTGATGCAGCCCAGGATACAGATGGTTTCTAGGCTGCTAGCGCACACTGAAGCTGGCTCATGTTAAGTTTCTCATCAACCAACACCCCCAAGTCCTTCTCCACAGGGCTGCTCTGAATCTCTTCTCTGCCCAACCTGTGGCTGTACCTGGGATTTCCCCTACTCAGGTGTGCCTGGGATTGCCCCCAGCCTGACCCAGGAATATAAGTTTCCATCACTCAGAGATCTAAACTATTTTAACACATCTGTTAGACTGCTGTCACATCACTCAGAAAAGAGTCCTGTTTCCTGCCCCACAGGTCTGGAAGCAGCAAGGTCCTGGAGGGCGAAGCTGGATACCAACCACCTTTTATCTGACAGCTGGAGAGCATCCATTAGTGCTCCTGAGGCCATTTCAGCTCCATGTCTTGGCCCAAGTCCAGTCTGTGTTGGAACTAAAATACTAAGCTCAGTTAAATGAGTTTGTTGCTGAATCTGGATGTGGGTTGTTTTTTTTTTTTTTTTGCAGTTTTCTCCCAACTGGGGTTGGTTTTGCTGTTGGGTGTTGTCTGTTTAAAACGGCACCTGGACAGAGGTATATCATAGGTCATCCCTCTCCATTAGCCCATCACCAGGGGAAAGGAAGATGATGAGCTCAACATTACTCTTCCTCTTTCTGGCCTTTGTGGCTCCAACAGCAGAAAAAACATTGCCTGGAAAGTTCGTTTGCGAAATGTCTGCTTTGCTTGAGGTGACCAAAACTTGGAAACTTCCAGAGTGTTTAAGCCAAAACCCAAACAGGGTGAAAGGTCAGGAAAGGAAAAAAAGACTTTTCCTTGTGGTTCTGTTGTTTTGCTTCAGAATTTGTTTTGACTCCTTTCTTAGGCATCAAAATGAAACTGAAATTAAATTGTCAGATATGTTTTTCTTGCCTGTCATTGCCTCCCTCACCTGTTTTTTTGTTTTAACTCCCCAAATTCTCTTATTCTGAGCACTTTTCCTTTGGCTGTAGACAAAAGTCCCTAATGATTCCCAAAGGGCCAGGCAATGACGATGGCTCCTCGAAGGGATTTGAGGGTTTCCTGGGAGGCAGACCTGAGGCTTGCTTGGCTCCCTTTGCCCATTGGCTCCCTTTGCTCAACCCCAGTTGAGTTTTTCTGTGCTATCATTTTGCCTCTTTGGCATTGAGGTTTCCACCCCACTCTTCATCCCGTGTGTGGCATCATCCAAGTGAGGAAGTTAGTGTGAAAAATGAGGAGGAACGGGCTGTTTTGGGGACCTTTCTGGTGATGGAGGCCAGGGTGAGATGCTGATGGTCCACCAGATCCTCCACCTTTTGACCTGCAGCCTGTGGAGGATCATGGCAGGAGGAGGTACCTGGTGTCCACACCAAGCCAGTCTTTTCCTGGCTTCAGCCTTCACCCATCCCACAAAGATTGCTCCAGATTTGTGGCTGGACTAGGGGTCATCATGTCCCAACCACGTCTATACCCTCCTCTTCTTGATAAATCCAAGAGGATGGGTAATGTTATGCCAAGCCACCTATCCAGACCTACCACCATCAAGCTTCCCACTAAACCCCTGGTGTTTCTCTGGTCTACCAAGCAGGGATGGGCTCATGAGGATTTTTGTCAGTGCTGCCTTCAGAGCCAGCCTTGCCCAGAAATAAGGCAATGCAACTGGAATGCAGGATCCAGCCTGAAGTAATTACAGTCAGCAGTAGCATGTACAGCCAAAGTCAGTTCTACACATGTCCAAGCTGAGTTATGGCTGCTTGGGGAGCTGTAACTCGGCCTGTTGTGCATCTAAAAATCTCCACCTGAATGCAGCATTGATGTAGGACTTTGTTGCTTTGTTTTTGCATTGAATACAGAGGGTATAGATCTGTAGTGTGCAGATGATCCAGCCCTGCCCAGGTTCCTCAGAGATTTTGTGCCTCCACTTTTTTTTTTCTTGGGTTTTTTCTCCTTTTCTTTTTTATTTTTCCAAAGGTTTTCAGTGATTTCTTCCAACCTGTTTTGCCTCCTGCCTGGAAGTGGCAGTCTCATTTGTAATGCGCTATTGTTTGCACAGGGTTAGAAGAGCATTTGTGGCATGGCTGTGCCTTTGGGATGTGTGCGGGGAGGGCTGTCTGCTTGCACTCTGCAAGAGCAGGAGATGAAGATGGGAACATCAATATTTCCCATTTCCATTATGTACATTTTCTATTATATACATGACAGTTATCCAGTAAAATCATGGAAACCTGATCCATCCAAAGCATGACAGCTGGAGAGCAGGTAGTGTGTTCCCTGCTCATTTCTTTCCCTTCCTTGAAACTATCTCTTCCCAAACCCTGCTCCAAGTGGGTTCCTGCAGGTTTTCCATTACCACCCATCACTTTTCAGAAGATAGCAATGCTCCCAATTTATAAGAAAGGGGGAAGCTCCATCCCCAGAGCTGGAGTTTGTTCTTGCTGCCTCTATATCCAATTTGGGAGAGGGAACTGTGTCCCAAGGGCAGCTCCCTGCCCCACTGCTGCCCATCTTTGCTGTGTTTGAGCCAGTAAAGTGCCAGGTCTGGAGTGAGGCCAAACCCATCTCCTTTGGTCGATCAGGCTGGGACAGCCTTCCTTCCTAGCTTCATTACAAGTGACAGATGGCAGGAGATGAGAATCCCTCTCCAGATGTTAATTTTCTTGCAAGCTGTAAATAACATCTCAGGGCAGCTTGTGCATCATCTCCAGTGCAAAAGACCCATCAGCTTTGCCCTTGCTGGTGGGCAAAAAATTAAAGGGAAGGAAACCCAGAGGGAGGAAAATGCATGGGTCTGCCTGGCTCTGCTTATTCTGCACATCCTGTGGCCAGAGAGAAATGCTGGTAGCATCCTGGCTAACGGTGGCAGATATACCTTTGGGTACTAGCTCCACCTGGCTCAACCCCTTGAAGTCAATGGAGTTTGATTGTCTTGTGCCAGGGTGGCAGCTTTTGTTCAGCAACAACAAGAATAAAATAAACAAGTCTGAGCAGCCCCATAACCAATTTGGGATGATGGCAATAAGGCAAGCTGGAGAGGATCATGGAATTATGGCCCTTAGGCCACTCTCATCCTTCTTCACCCAGCTCAGGGTCCCAGGGGATGCATGGAGATGGGAGCAGCCAAGACAGTCATGATGCAGCTTGCTTTAGCTGTGCTTTGGGCCATGTTTCTACCAGGATTTTAGGGATATGACATTTGATTGTGGCACATCCTTGTCCTCCATGACACCATGACTTTGCAACATTATGTGTTGTAATTCAGTTCTTCCGCAAAACTAATTTGCCTACTTAAAGGAAAGGCATGGAACAGAAGGACACAGCCTGGAATATTTTTTCCCCCTTATTCTGATTAAAACCACGGTATTTCAGTGTAAAATGGCAAACGATGCCTTGGTGAATTTGCTCTCCATTTGTAAGCTCCAAAAATGTAAAGGTAGAGAAGAATCTTGCACAGCTGCCTGGAGCAACAAGTTAAATGGGAACTGGCTTCATTCCTGTTTCCATGAATTTTGGAGACCTCATGTCTGCTTCTCCTCAGCCAAGCCACGAGCACCTGCTGTCCTCGAGATCTCCCAGCTGGCTTGGGAATGGCTTTCCCCCTGTAATGTTAACATTTCTCAGTGTAAAACCACAGGGAAACTCAGATATTGACCATAGCATTTTCCATCCTTCTCCATATTTTGCTTTCTTGGGCAATAGCAAACAAATGGATTCAGATTCAGGGTTTTTTTGGTTTTGTGTTGTTTTTTTTTTCAGGTTTAAAAGGTTTACCTTAGTTTGGGGGGTTTTTGGTTTTTGGTTTTTTTGTGTTTTTTTGTTTGTTTTTTTTTTTAATTCAGAATTTTTCTGCTGAAATGTGACTTTCAGATCAATATTCCAGAGCCTGCAATAACCATTCCCTCTGTCCTGTGTCATTCCAGCCATCCCAAACTCTTCCCTCTTGCTGTCTCCTTGATGGGAGGTTTCCCACTCTTTGTCCCAGTCCTCATTCCTCCCCACCGGTATGCAGAGCTCAGGCAGGGGTGATCCATCCTCCCATCCCAAAATCTCCATCCAGAGCTAGGAAGTCTGGCAGCAGGGGAGTCAGGCTTTCTCTTTTCTATGCACAGCACCCACTTTCTGTCTGTCTGCAAAGAGCCAGTGCAGACTTTTTTTTTGCTGCATACATCATGTCAGAGGTCACATTAGCTGTTTGGTTTTTTTTTTCTCTTGCTTAAGAATTCTAGCAGTGGGGGGGTGGTGGAGGGAAAAGCAGACAGAGGAAGCAGGCAAGGCAAATATACTTTCAATAAGCAGGAAAATAGGAATTTATGCACAGATAGCTAATTGGTGTGTCTAATATTCCACCCCCTGGGTACCAGCACTGTATTACTGCCTTCACAAATCGCTCTAGGCAAGCCTAGTGCAATAACAACCAAGCCAGAAGAGCTGTGAAAAGAGTCAAGCTGGAATTAAGAGTGGGTTTTATTGGGGCAATAAATACCAGATATTAAAATAACAAACAGGTTGCTAATTGCTGCCATCTCTCCACACCCTGAGGGAAATGTCTAGACAGAGACTAGCCCTGGGTTTCGACAGCCCTGGCTCTTGTAGTCTGCTTATTGTGCCAGTCTTTTGGGGCCACAGAGGTGCTGGATGAAGGATGCTGTACCTGATGAAGGCTGATGAGCTGAAGCCCAAGTCAGGGACAAAGGGAGGCAGGATGGGCCTTGCAGCTCTCCCCAGCTCTACCCTAAATCAGAGATGCTCCCACAGAGGTAGAAGCCAGACATTCCGAAGCAGCTATTAATAACTCAGTTCAAATTTGTCCCATCTGGGAGAGCATGAAGACCAGCCAAGCATCACCTGCTGGTTTATAGGTTTACCATGAAAATATGGACTGCAGCGTTTTCTCCTCTTATACAGTAGGAAGAATTTAAAAAGCTGCACAGAAGGAAGCTTTAATAATAGTTTTAATAATTTTCTTTTTATATCATCTTTCTTACTTCATTTCTAAGCTCTGGACAGTTAGATCACTCTTTCCATCACTCCTGCCCTTCCATCTGAGCTAAACAAATGGGAGAAGACAGTGAACCCATTTGTAGATACCAGGAGCTTGGGTTTTTTTGAGCTCCTTTGCACGGTTGATTTGTAGGTGTAAAGGCAATATAGAAAAGATTAAAACCTAATAGTCCTGCTGAAATCAGCTCAGTACTGAGCAAAGGGTTTAGTACTTGTGATCTCCTGTGTGCTCTTGTTGAGGAGTTGGGGCTACCTGGAGAGCTCAGGGGAGGTTTCCATCAGCTCTTGGCATGGGATCACAGAATCCCAAGGGTTGGAAGGGACCTCGAAAGAGAGGGTGGTATCGTATTCTCTCTCCTTGTTTATTTCTTCTATCATTGTTTTTATTGGTGGTAGCAGTAGTGATTTGTGTTATACCTTAGTTACTGGACTTCTCTTATCTCAACCCGTGGGAGTTGCATTCCTTCGGTTCTTCTCCCCATTCATCCGGGAGTGGGGGGGAGGGGGGGGGGGGGGTTGAGAGGGAGACTGAGGTGGGGTTTTAAACCACGAGAGCTACAGATGTCCAACCAGGTCTTGGACCACCTCCTCCCTCCCTGCCACCACAGCCTCCCCATGCAATGTAGTACAGCCCTCAACTCACTAGTAATGGCTAATGGGTAACCACTAACGCTTGAATATAAGCCCATTAATTCTGTTCATTGAGAATGGATTGTTCCCTTCCACTTTGCAAGCAGCTGCTTTATGTGTTTGAAGATCGTTCTGTCTCCTCTTCCCTAGCCTGAGCACCTCCAGCAGTCAGTTGGTAACACCCAGCATGACCTTGTCTCTCCTGAAATGAAGAGCCCCACAAGCTATGCCCCTGCTTGTGCTCTTCACAGTAGAGTGATAGTATAGTATGTAGATAGTATAGATGTAGATAGTATAGTTGATAGATGGCTGTAATATCTTCTACCACTGATATGCAGAGCTCAAATAACCCACTACCCTTTCTATACTTACCCATTGCTTTCCCTTCCTAGGTGTCCTTCCCAAACTGCATCCTCTTGTCTACAGTTTGCCAAGACCCTTTTGCATTGCATCCCCCCATTGAGAGGCTTGTACCTGCTCCTGGATCACATTCACACACCAAAACCCCTGAGCATCATGCAGATCAGTACAAGAAACCTGAGCAGTGGTCGACTCAGGAACACAACCACTTTGCAATGTCCCCTGCTCTGTGACCATGGTTTCCTCCTCCACCTGGGTCAGGCCTCCGGTACAACATGGTAACAAAGCCATTGCTTCAGCAGTTGGTGCCATCACATAGCAGCAGAGCAAACAAGAGGCTCTGTAGGTTCATGCAGTGCCCAGCTATCAGGATTTAAGCACTGATGTTGCAACAGGGTCATGCCACACTCTTGGGCCAGCATGAAGTTCTGTTGCCATAACTGAACCACAAAGCAGCATCACCAACACCTTTCCTAGTCTTGCAGTTTTCCCACTAGGTGAATGCTCAAAATCCCAGTAATCATGTATTCTTATTGCTGGCCCCAGGGCTGGGTTGCAAAACAAACTCAAACTTGCTGCTCACATCCTCCAGTGAAAAACCTGCTGCTCCCATCAAGACATTCTGCAGAGAAACCCTCCCAGCAGGATAGAGAAGGGAGGAGTGGGGATTCAAGGCACAAACCCAGGATAACTGGGAGGCCAGCTCTGTTGGCAGAGCAACCTTCCTTCCTGCACCACTGCATTACCACAGAATCCCAGAATCCCAAGGGTTGGAAGGGACCTTGAAAGATCATCTAGTCCAACCCCCCTGCAAGAGCAGGGAAACCTAGAGTACATCACACAGGAACTTGTCCAGGTGGGCCTTGAATATCTCCAACATAGGAGACTCCACAACTCCCCTGGGCAACCTATTCCAGTGCTCTGTCTCTCTCACAGTAAAGAAGTTCTTCCTGATGTTCACATGGAACCTCCTATGCTCCTAAGGTCCTTTCCAACCCTAACTATTCTATGATTCTATGATTCTGTGCTGTAGGAGACAGTATCAAATGCCTTACTGAAATCAAGAAAAACCACATCTACTGCTCTATCATCATCCCTCCACCTAGTTACTTCCTCATAGAAGGCTGTAAGGTTGGTCAAGCATGACTTCCCCCTGGTAAAACCATGTTGGCTTTTCTTAATGACCCCCTCATCCTTGATATGTCTAGAGATGGCGTCAAGAATAAGTTGTTCCATCACCTTTCCAGGGATGGAGGTAAGGCTGAGCAGTCTATAATTACCTGGATCCTCCTTCTCGAGGGCTGGAGATTTTCATCCCTTCTGCAGGATCCTGACAATAAAGCAGCACTTTCATGCTTCCTTGTCAAGCCTAAATCCCACCAAGGATGGGATCTCCCTCAGATGAGCTTTGAGTTCACAGGGGCATCAGAGAAACAAGGGGCTTGCTTGCAAAAAAACATGTGAATTTTGGAAAACAGACCTTCTTTTCCAGAAATCTTGCCCAAATGATGCTTTTTCACATTTAAACCACAAGTAATGCAGATTTCACCCTGAGTTCAGGACTTAGCTTCCTTTGGCCCCAAAACATACTTTTGCTCAGTCTGCTACCTTTTTTTAATTTAAGAAGAGCATGTTTTTCATACAGGAATTCGAGAAAAAAAGGAATAAGGATGGCAAGTCCTTCATCTGGTTCAAGATTGTCCATCACTGCACTCAAATAAAGCTGGATAGAGGAGACAGAAAAGAAACAGTTTTTTTTGTGACACCAGGTGCAGTTATAGGTGTCACATTTACAGTGCCCCATCTTTGTTCAGGGATGTTTCTGGTGTTCTGTAAATTCGCTCTAATTTGCAGCCTAATTTTTAAGCAGTTTTTCCCACTTGTTCTGCCAAAATGGTCCATTAACCTAAACACCACTCAAGCCTTGTCTGGTTTTATTTTTGCTTATTTTTTTCCTGAAACCATCAAGTGCCACAGATTTTGCTTAGAGTTCACCCCTTTTTGGCTAAACTGGCCCTGAGCATTGTATTTGCAGCAGAATCCCTTGCACCAGCTCCTTGCTCATGCAAAGCCAGGCCAGAGTAGCTGTTGGCATTCCTAAAAAGCCAAGTTCTTCCTTGCAAATCATGATATTCCAGCTTCTTATAGATTAGCTGGAGTTGATAAAGTTGACATTATGAATCACTCGCAGGTATTATCCTTTCCCTTGTCAGTTCTGGCCAAATCACAAGAGACCTGCAAAGATTTACAGAAATTTGGCTGCACTTTTTCCCTGCCTCCTGCCAGCTCTTCTTGCCAGTTTGACTATTTGCCTGGTAATCCTCTGATAAGTTGGCTTGGCAAAAAAATTCATAAGAAAAATATTCCAAGCCAGACCCAGCGTGGACTCTTTGACCTTACCCAGACCCTTGGGTCTCAAGATCTATAAACCACACCTTACCATCACCCTTGTGGCTCTTCACAGCCCCATCCTTGACAAAACACCCTCCTCCAGATCAGCAGTGGCAGAAAGAACCCAGATGAACACTTTCCAGATGTGCAACTTTTCATCAGCTCAGATAAGATGAGAGTGGCACTATGCTCTTGCAAACAAGACAGTGGGCTCATCACAGGATGGGGGACACCACTGGAGGTAATGGAGTGATGCAAGGGGATCTGTTTAATTCCTCCCACCTCTGAGCATCCCCAGCCTCCTCCTCCAGCTGTGATGAATCCATAGGGAAGGATCCAGCCTTATTTTGTGGTTTCCAGGATGGTGTTTCAGTCCGGCAAAGATTTATGGCAGTTAAACAGTTAACAGGGGAATTAAGATTTAGCACAGGCTATGAGCAGCAGGCATGTATAGAGGAGACAGCTGTTAAAATTAGGATGTGACAATGATGTCATGCAACCACTCACTGGATTACTTGCATTTATTTGGAAATACTTATGTCTTCTATTATGCAACATATAGATCACCATAATTCTTCTTTTCACTCTGATGGTGCGTCTCCTTCAAGCATCTTAGAGAGCATTACAAGCAATTAATCCTGCTGTGCCTCTGCACAGCACTCGGCATTACATCTGCTTTGTGGGTATCGAGTATGTTTTAGATTGGAGATGTCATAATTAATGTGATTGATTTTTAACTCTTTCTGCACCAAAGCCCCAAGCTGCTTCTCTTCCTGGGCTGGTCTTGAAGTCCACAGAGGTGAACTGGTCCAGAATTCTCTGGAGTGAGTTTTTCAGGGATACAAATCCATCCATCCCCCAGGGATGGTGAATTTGACCTATTTTGGTGAAAAAAGGGGAGATGATGAATGCTGGAGAGGGCAATATGGCCTGAGTGAGTGTTGAGCAGAGTGAGTGCATTTAAACCCAATTTTTTGGTTACATCAGTCATCATGGAGGACCTGCAGGACCTGCAACAGCATCACCACAGCCCTTCCACCACCTTTGATAGATCCCTCAGCTACTCTAAAGCAGACAATTTATATAAATAAAGCATTTGTTAGAGCAAAACCAACTTGTCAGCACTTGAAAACAAGTGACAGGTCAACTCCGGGAGCAGGGGCCAGACATCTTGCCCAGGCTCAAAGAGGTGACAGCACACAGGTGTGCGCACACCTAGCTCCATATCCCTGTCTTGTGCTGCATGATGCAATGGTAGGCACATTACTAGACCTAGACCTAATTTCCATTTATAGGAGCTTGTCAGAAATGGCACTCCTCTCCCAGCAGATGTTGAAAAATTAGAGGGAATTCAGAGAGTGGCAGAGAAAAAAAAAAAGATTAAAGGAGATGGAGAGTTTGATTTTGGAGGGAAATGAAATCAACAGAGCTATTTATAATGCTGCCTGCACAAGGGTGGGTAGGAAAGGGTATTTTTTTAAGTGCTTTGACAGCTCAGCTAAGGGGAAGGGGCAAACCAGCCTCCAAAGGATGTTCACAGGAACACTGTAGAGGGTCTGGATAAGAGGGTGTAGGTCTTGAGTGATGAAATACCATCCATCATGAGTGTCAGGGAAATAGTTGGTAATGGGTGAGTACAGGGAACAGTCACTTGTCCAGGTGAAAAACAATGCCTTGATAACAGAATCACAGAATCATTAGGGTTGGAAGCAACCTCCAGAGATCATCCAGCCCAACCCCTCTGCCAAGCTGTTTTAAAGGGTGGTGGAGATGGTACTGATGGCAAGACCCCGCTCCTACCTCTGCTCTTGGTGACAAACCCCGCTTGTATTTACATTCAGCATTTTATGCAGAACATGGTGGAGGGGGTGGAAATCTTTGCTTTTTCATCAAAAACCAAGTGGGTTTGGTTACAAGAAAAAGCCCACCATCTTTAAATTCAGGTCTTCAGGCCCAGAGGCTACAGATGTCTGCCAGGCTGAGGTCCCCACAGAGGGATGCATGATGAAGGGCACCAGCCTGCTTCAAGGTGATGCATCCCCAGGGAAACAAAGCAACCTGCCCCTATTTCCAAACCACCTGGGTGATTTGCAGACTGAGAAATGACTCATGAACATGTTGATGTAACATCACCTGTTCCCCAAGAAGTCCCAGCTACTAGCAGTGGCTCCTCCATCACAGGGCGTAGGAGTAAAGGGGTTTCGTGGGGGGACTTTGTGTTTCTCTATGCCTTGATCTGCAGAGGGAAGCTGCCTAATGTGGTCCTTGTCTCTCTGGTTGTCTTGCAGGACCTCTCACTCCAGGGCCAAGGCAGAGGCAGCTGTGACAGCGGCACAGAAAGCTCAGGAGGAAGCACGGATCGCCAGGATCACTGCCAAAGAGTTTTCGCCTTCCTTCCAGCACAGGGAAAATGGTCAGTGTGTGTTGTCATGCCAGCCAGCCCCATGGATGTGGCTTTTGCCCTGTGCCACTCTCTACCCTGCTTATCCATGCAGAGACCCAAAACCCCCAGAAATGAGCCCTACATGGAGGCTCCATCTGTGCTTGCAGCTCCCGGTCCTCACTTGGACTCTTGGGGTGGGAAACTGCCCCAAAACACCAGTTTTCAAATGTATTAACACAAGATTTTCAATATTCAGCACTTCCACCCTGTGCAGTCCTGTGGTTACAGGGTTCTCCTCTTTTCACACCAATTTTTTTTAATTCATAGTCTGATGATTGCACAGAAAAAAGCCCAGCAAGAGCTCTGAAAGCAAAATTCAAAGACGGATGATCCCAAAGGCAATCACTAATTTTACCCCCATGGCTTTTATGGTTCCTGATTTCCCATTTATTGGTAGCTAATCCATCACTTGAGCATGCAAATCAGTTGCAAAGGTGTTGGGGAAATGTGTTTGAGGTTTGCCTGATGGCTCTTCCTTCCATCCATCATCTTCAATATTTCTTGATGGTTTGTCTTAATTTTTGCTCATTGACAAGAAGCTCAGGCTCAGCAAAGGCTCAGGGAGGAGGAAGCCAAAGCAAAGTCATGGTCAGGCAGGGGTCTGCAGCCAGTAGATACACAGGGTGGATTCACCCCACGAAGGCTGCGCCTATCTGGGAGCGAGAGGGGCTACTGTGAGTGGGAGTGGAAAGCTCCAAGTCCTCCCAGCAATAATTGACATAGTAACTAATCTATGTGAATGGTTTTATTCAGAAGTTTTCCTGCACCGAACCCTCATTAGGAGATGTCTATCATTATTTTCTCCTCCTTCCAGCTCTTTAACTGAAGATTACTCATTCTGGTTCAAGGGCCTGGTGCTAGTGACTCATGTTGGTGCTGTTTCCTGAGGCCAGGGAAAAGGGCCCATTGCATCTTTTGGACCAGCCAGCCCATGCACAAGTCCTCAACTCACTGTGGAGGTTGCGGGGGGTATCTGGGGGCATCCCATGGCTCAGCAGTAATGATCCAGACAAGGTTTGAGGTCTGGCTCCAGCCAGGAACCTGCCTGAGATGGGGTAGTGGGGGTGGAAAACCCTCCTCCAGGACATGGCCATATGCAGATGGGCATTTCAGGGGCTCAAACATCCCCCCGGCAGAGGATGCAGAGCCCCACACAGCTCTGTGCTCTCTGGAAGAAGATGCAGTTCTGTTCAAACACCCCTCGGCATTTCTCCTCCTGCAGAAGTCCAATTTATATATCAAGATCTGAGCTTTTTTTGCAGGGCTGTGCAGTCCCAGGGGCTTATTCAGCCCTGAGGTATTCCTCATCTCCATTTCCTCTTGCCAAGAGACTTTGCTGGTTTTAAATCACCTCTTGAAAAAATATTTTTAGGTAATATATAATTTTACTAGCTTCTAGACCAGGATATGGTGCTTGACTTGTGTTGGGGCTTGTGTTTCTGGTGCTCATGTCTAGGTGGGTTGTGTGTGAGTGAAGAGGGGGGGGAGGAGTTTCCACTTAGAGCACATTAAAAAACAAATACACCATCCAAGATGTGTTGGGAAACCTGGGAGTGCCCATAGACCAAGTCAGGCAGATAATAGCTGTGAGAAGCTGCACCACCCCACAGACCCCGTAACCTCAGGCTGGGAGGAGCTGCAGCAGGGATGGGGTGAGCTGACACCACTCTGCATGTCCTTGCAGGGGCTATACATGCCCACCATGCACAGTGCTGCATGCCTGCCATCCCCTTTACAAGGCAGCACAGGTGCTGGATGTGCCCACCTTACAAGGTTTTGTGAGTTCTGTGTGCCACTCACCTTTACAGCATCACAGGGGATTTGATGCCCACCTCACCATCAGGCCCGCAGGCATCCTGGCCCAAATCATCCTTGCAGCACAGCCCCTATTTAAACAGACACAGACTCCAGACCTGTGGGCACTGGCTCCAGGAACCCCAGACATGCCACAGCAGTGCTGCAAGGCTTTTACTTGCAAAAGCCAAAAATATCCCTGCTCAGTAACCTGCATCACCCTCTCCCCTGTGGTTTTCCATCTCTGCTGCAGGGATCTTCCACATACTCATCATGCTTGCTATGGTTGTGCCTCCCTGGTCCTGGCTCTGCCGGATGACCCTGGTTGCAGTTGCCAGTGGGGTCAGCTGCTGCTGGTGGAGTGACTCCCCCAAGGTGACAACAGCATGTTGGTGGCAGAGGCAGGAGCTCAGCACTGCTCCCCCAGTCCCATATGTGAGTCCTCAGGGGCATGTGCTTGGCTTTGATGATGCTGTGGCCATGCATGGCTGCCTCAGTCCTGCTGGAAATACAGATTTGGTGCTCTGCATCCTCCTTCGTGCTCTCACAACCATTCTTCCAGGAACATCACATGCTCCATGACTAATTTTAGCTCAGAATAATTGTTGCACATCCTTGGGTGTCAAAAGCTGGCAAGATGGCACCATGCATCTGTTGAGTTCCTCTGCAAGGAAATGCCTGCATTCCTGTGGGGTTCTGGGGCTGGAGCAAGCAGCCATGCCCCAGCATTGCTGCCCCTGCTCCTCCCCAAGCTACAGCCAGGGGCTGCAGAACTCAGGGAATTAACCCATGGGGAAGCAGAAGAGAACCTGCTCAGCTCATTGCAGGTCTGTGTGAGGAAGATTTAGGATGTGATGGTGCATAATAACATGGTCCCTGGTGTGGGTCTCCAGGAGGATGCTGAAGCATCATTGGGTTTTCCTGCCTCTGTCATGGGGCTTGGGGGACCTGGGAAGTTTGGGGTTAGTGAGAAAGCACAGGAGCAGTGAGTGCAGTGAGGCTGTGGCTGGTTGTGCTGTTGGAAATCAACTTTGGGGTCATTGGAGCTGGAGGGAAGCTTTCAAGTCCCTGCAACTCCAGCAAGAGCCCAGGAGAAGTGAACTGGGGAAGATCAGTTAAAGCCTGAGACAAACAGGGACACCCTAAGTCTTGGGTGTGCCCATTTTGGTAGCTGGCTTTACACCTTTCTCATATGAAACCATTTATTCCTCCCCTGCCTCAGTTTCCCATCTGTGATATTGGAGGGTGGCTGAAACAGTAATATCTGAAAAACAGCCAAAAAAACAAGTCTGTATTTTTGCCGAGACAGCTATTCTGCATGAAGATGGAGGGGGTGAACTCCACCTTTCTCCTTCACGACAATTTCCCACTAGTACAAGTATTGCTTGGGGGCCCCAGATAGATCTCAGGAGTTTCAGTCTCCCACAAACAGGAACACAGGGAACAAACTAAGACTGAAATATGAGTATTGTCCCAAAACACAAACTTTTGTGTAGAAAATAATAAGACAAAAGGCAGTCATTAAGAGGTAATTTCCCATCAAGAAATTGCTTCAATGGGAAATTTCCAAGCAGCCTTGTTAATATTTACCTCCTGTGTGAGTGCTTCCATGGGGACACCCATCCCCACACTCCCGGCATTCCCTGTATGTATCCAAATCACAGTGTGGTGAGACATGGGGGTGGCTGCAGGCAAAGGCATGTCCCAGCAGCAGCAGCAGCCCAAAAAGATGCAATAGAGAAAATTACTCAGCAGGACTGTAGAGAGTAGAACAGGAGCTTCTGAGCATTTACTTTTAAACCATGGTAAGAAATTGAGTTCTTTCTTTTTGAGACTCATTTCTTGTCTAGCCATAGCAATTGCAATTAAATGCATTTCAGGGGCATTAGGCAGTTAATATATTTATCAATTTATTCACATAATTTAGCATGTCTTTAGATGGAACAACTATGCCTTGAGAGGGTAAAATGAGAATTAACACTATTAGCTTGTACCCCCTTGAAACACTTTGGTATTTCATCAATGATAAGTTGCAGCTTTTGTTAATTGTCCAGAGAAGTGACAGGTGGTCACCTTCAGCGGAAGATACTCTCCAAGTCCCTGTCCCCAGGGAGACATTGTCTGGGGTGTGCTCTGGGCTCAAAGGGGATGAACTGTATTCAGCACAGTGAAATAAGGATGAGGGTGTATATTGTACTCACATAGCCCTGAATGTGCTACCTTGTTCCTGCCAGAACACGTGAGTCATGGTTACCCATGTGCTCTCCATCACATCCAGCAAAGAGGGCTGTGTGGGAAAATGTCCATGTCTGGGGCAGGAAAGCTGTTCAATATATGGTTTGGGGGGAGTGTTCTTAATGGGAGGCTTGCACATCTGCCCAGATGAGACCATCTTCCTGTGAGAACTTTGAGGTGAGATTCTTTACCTCTCAGCCACAAAGCCAATGCATTTCCTGTCCAGGGAGAGGTGTGAAGGTTGTGGGGTGATCCTAGTAGCGCCCAGAACACATGAGCATGAGCCATGGGTTCATCTCAGATTTCCCTTCTCATGCTTGCAGACTGGGAACTGATGGAAAAAGGTGGTCTCCAAAAATCATCTTAACACCGTTAGCAGGGTTAGAGTGACTGCATGCCATGTAGCAGTCTGTGCTGCTACAGCACAGGCTGCTTTCAAGTGGGGCTGCAAGCTGCCCATCCCTGCAACCTGCCAGGGAAAGCAGGGCTGTAGGCAGAGCACAGGTAGGGCACAGAGCTTCCAGCAGCTCTGAATTGTAAGCAGCTTCCCCACCTTGCTGGGGCTATGGTCCTTCACGCATGTCCCCAAGCAAGCAGGGTGCCTACTGGCAGCAGGGATGGTGAGAACTGTTGAGACTAAAGGAACAGGTTTCTAAAGGTGGTTTTGAAAAGTCTTGGTAGCCCTTGGGTTAGCAGTGGTGGAGAATCACAACCACAGTGCAAAATACTTCTGTCTTGACAATGCCGGCAACTGATGCCAAACTATTTCCCATGCTGCAGAGCATCATGCTGCTCTGCAGATGCTGGGGGTGATAAAAGGTTTGGCGCAAAATCAACAATTACTTTTATCTCAGTCTAGTAGCAGAAGCTGTTTATTGTGCTGCTATTGTCCTGATCTTGCCCCATGGTTCCCCTGCCATCCAAAACCCTCAGCCCTATTCTTTGACATGAAAAACTTGGTGGGTACCCACAGAATAGAAATAATCCTGTTGCATTTCTCCCTCTCTCTTTTCACTTAATGACTATACAAAAAGGGCTCGAATGCCAGAGACCGAAGCACCAGAACTCGAGTGATGAAATTGAGGTCCTTTCCACTGGGACACCTCTCCAACAAGAGAGCCCTGAGTTGTACCGCAAAGGGACCACCCCATCCGATCTGACTCCAGGTGACAGCCCACTGCAGAGCTTCCCTGCCAGCCCCTCCTCCACACCGCCCCTGGGTCCTTCCTGCGGGATCAAGAGCTCTCAGTTCTCCAGGCTGGTCTCAATGGATGAAGAGAGGGGTGGGGAGATCCAGATGTTGCTGGAGGGACGTGGCGGGGATTACTTGCGACCCAACAGCTGGAGCGAAGAGAAGGTCAGTGGGACTCATGGCATGAGAAGCGTGACACTGCGCAGCAGTCAGCTGGGGTCAGCCTCCATCCCTGAAGAGTACAGAGGTCAGAGTGGAGGGCACAAACATTGGGCCTCCAACCACAAGCAAAGAGAGAGGTGGACAGATTCCCCAGCCACAGTTTCATGGACTTCCTACCACAGGTCCCACAACCACAGCTCAGGGAGCTCCAAACTGCTTGAGCTAGAGGAGGAGAAGATGAGCAATTACGAGATGGAGATGAAGCCCCTCATGAGGATGGATTCTTATATGCAAGAAATTAATACCCAAAAAAGACACTATAGCAAAGGGGGACCCTGCAGAAGCATGGCTGATGACCACCGTGGAGAAGACCAGGGCTATGGGGTTCAGAGACTGAGGGCTAAGTCCCAGAACAAAGAGAATTTCAGGCCAGATTCCTCTGCCGAGCCCACAGTGCAGAAACTGGAAAACCTGAGATTCGGGGACAAAGCTGAACCTCGGCTACTAAGGTGGGACTTAACTTTCTCCCCTCCACAGAAATCTTTACCTGTTGCACTAGAATCTGAAGAAGACAACGGGGATACGCTCAAATCCAGTACAGTAAGTAGGTGAAATCGTGTGTTGACATCTGGCTGAGAAGCTCAGTGCAGAAGGGAAGTCTCATGGGAAAGGGTACTAGGTGGTAAAGGGGCTCAAGATAGTTGGTCAGCATTCAAGGACCACTTCTTCCAAGCTCAGGATCAGAGTGTCCCAATGAGTAGGAAATCAAGTAAGGGAGCTAGGAGACCAGCGTGGTTAAACAAGGAACTGCTTGGCAAACTCATGGAAAAAGAGAATCTATGGATTATGGAAGGAGGGGCTGGCCACTTGGGAGGAATATAGGACAGTTGTTAGAGGAAGTAGGGAGGCAATTAGGACAGCTAAGGCCTCCTTGGAAATTAAGCTTGCTAGTCGGGTTAAGGACAATAGAAAGGGCTTCTTCAAATACATAGTGAATAAAACTAACACAAGAGGCAATATAGGCCCACTGCTGAATGAGGTGGGTGCCCTGGAGACAGAGGATATAAAGTAGGCAGAGGTGCTGAATGCCTTCTTTGCCTCTGTCTTTATCCCTGCAGACTCTCCCCGGGGGGCTCAGATTCCTATAGCCGCAGAAGGAGTCAGGACAAAGGAGGAGTTTGCTTTGGTAGATGAGGATTGGGTTAGGGATCAGTTAAGCAACTGGACACCTATAAATCGATGGGTCCGGATGGAATACACGCACGGGTGCTGAGGGAGCTGGTGGAGGTCATTGCTAGGCCACTCTCCATCACCTTTGGTAAGTTGTGGGAAACGGGAGAGGTGCCTGAGGATTGGAGGATGGCAAATGTCATGCCAGTCTATAAGAAGGGCAAGAAGGAGGACACAGGTAATTATAGACCAGACAGCCTTACCTCCATCCTTGGAAAGGTGATGGAATAACTTATTCTTGACTCCATCTCTAGACATATCAAGGATGAGGGGGTCATTAAGAAAAGCCAACATGATTTTACCAGGGGGAAGTCATGTTTGACCAACCTTACAGCCTTCTATGAGGAAGTAACTAGGTGGAGGGATGATGGTAGAGCAGTAGATGTAGTTTTACTTGATTTCAGTAACGCATTTGATACTGTCTCCTACAGCACAGAATCATAGAATAGTTAGGGTTGGAGAGGACCTTAAGATTATCTAGTTCCACCCCCCCTGCCATGGGCAGAGACACCTCACACTAAACCATATCACCCAAGGCTTCATCATCCTCATAGATAAGCTAAGGAAGTGTGGGCTTGATGATCAGGTAGTGAGATGGATCAAGAACTGGTTGAAAGGAAGAAGGCAGAGAGTTGTGGTCAATGGGGCAGAATCTAGCGGGAGGTCTGTGACTAGTGGAGTCCCTCAGGGGTCGGTGTTGGGACCACTGTTGTTTAATATTTTCATCAACGACCTGGATGAGGGAACTGAGTGTACCCTCAGCAAGTTCGCTGATGACACTAAATTGGGAGGAGTGGCTGACACACCAGAAGGCTGTGTTGCCATTCAGCGAGACCTGGACAGGCTGGAGAGTTGGGCAGGGAGAAACTTGATGAAATTCAACAAGGGCAAGTGTAGAGTCTTGCATCTGGGGAAGAACAACCCCATGTACCAGTACAGGATGGGGGTTGACCTGCAGGAAAGTAGTGAAGGGGAAAGGGACCTGGGGGTCCTGGTGGATAGGAGGATGACCATGAGCCAGCAATGTGCCCTTGTGGCCAAGAAGGCAAATGGCATCCTAGGGTGCATTAGAAAGGGTGTGGTTAGTAGGTCAAGAGAGGTTCTCCTCCCCCTCTGCTCTGCCTTGGTGAGGCCGCATCTGGAATATTGCATCCAGTTCTGGGCCCCTCAGTTCAAGAAGGACAGGGAATTGCTTGAAAGAGTCCAGCGCAAAGCCACAAAGATGACTGAGTCTCCCTTATGAGGAGAGGCTGAGGGAGCTGGGTCTTTTTAGCTTGGAGAAGAGGAGACTGAGGGGTGACCTCATCAGTGTTTACAAATATGTAAAGGGTGGGTGTCAGGATGATGGAGCTAGGCTTTTTTCAGTGATATCCAGTGATAGGACAAGAGGCAATGGGTGTAAACTGGAGCATAGGAGGTTCCATGTGAACATCAGGAAGAACTTCTTTACTGTGAGAGAGACAGAGCACTGGAATAGGTTGCCCAGGGGAGTTGTGGAGTCTCCTATGTTGTAGATATTCAAGGCCCACCTGGACAAGTTCCTGTGTGATGTACTCTAGGTTTCCCTGCTCTTGCAGGGGGGTTGGACTAGATGATCTTTCAAGGTCCCTTCCAACCCTTGGGATTCTGGGATTCTGTGGTAATGCAGTGGTGCAGGAAGGAAGGTTGCTCTGCCAACAGAGCTGGCCTCCCAGTTATCCTGGGTTTGTGCCTTGAATCCCCACTCCTCCCTTCTCTATCCTGCTGGGAGGGTTTCTCTGCAGAATGTCTTGATGGGAGCAGCAGGTTTTTCACTGGAGGATGTGAGCAGCAAGTTTGAGTTTGTTTTGCAACCCAGCCCTGGGGCCAGCAATAAGAATACATGATTACTGGGATTTTGAGCATTCACCTAGTGGGAAAACTGCAAGACTAGGAAAGGTGTTGGTGATGCTGCTTTGTGGTTCAGTTATGGCAACAGAACTTCATGCTGGCCCAAGAGTGTGGCATGACCCTGTTGCAACATCAGTGCTTAAATCCTGATAGCTGGGCACTGCATGAACCTACAGAGCCTCTTGTTTGCTCTGCTGCTATGTGATGGCACCAACTGCTGAAGCAATGGCTTTGTTACCATGTTGTACCGGAGGCCTGACCCAGGTGGAGGAGGAAACCATGGTCACAGAGCAGGGGACATTGCAAAGTGGTTGTGTTCCTGAGTCGACCACTGCTCAGGTTTCTTGTACTGATCTGCATGATGCTCAGGGGTTTTGGTGTGTGAATGTGATCCAGGAGCAGGTACAAGCCTCTCAATGGGGGGATGCAATGCAAAAGGGTCTTGGCAAACTGTAGACAAGAGGATGCAGTTTGGGAAGGACACCTAGGAAGGGAAAGCAATGGGTAAGTATAGAAAGGGTAGTGGGTTATTTGAGCTCTGCATATCAGTGGTAGAAGATATTACAGCCATCTATCAACTATACTATCTACATCTATACTATCTACATACTATACTATCACTCTACTGTGAAGAGCACAAGCAGGGGCATAGCTTGTGGGGCTCTTCATTTCAGGAGAGACAAGGTCATGCTGGGTGTTACCAACTGACTGCTGGAGGTGCTCAGGCTAGGGAAGAGGAGACAGAACGATCTTCAAACACATAAAGCAGCTGCTTGCAAAGTGGAAGGGAACAATCCATTCTCAATGAACAGAATTAATGGGCTTATATTCAAGCGTTAGTGGTTACCCATTAGCCATTACTAGTGAGTTGAGGGCTGTACTACATTGCATGGGGAGGCTGTGGTGGCAGGGAGGGAGGAGGTGGTCCAAGACCTGGTTGGACATCTGTAGCTCTCGTGGTTTAAAACCCCACCTCAGTCTCCCTCTCAACCCCCCCCCCCCCTCCCCCCCACTCCCGGATGAATGGGGAGAAGAACCGAAGGAATGCAACTCCCACGGGTTGAGATAAGAGAAGTCCAGTAACTAAGGTATAACACAAATCACTACTGCTACCACCAATAAAAACAATGATAGAAGAAATAAACAAGGAGAGAGAATATGATACCACCCGCTGAAATGAGCCTGACCCAGAAGAAAGCTAGCCCAAGCCCTTCCAGCCAACTCCCAGTTACCTCCCCAGGCATGATGTACTGTGGTATGGAATACCTCCTTGGCCAGCTTGGATCGGGTGTCCTGTCTCTGCTTCTTTCCGGCCTCCCCTCCTTCCCTGGCAGAGCATGAGACTCACAAAGTCCTTGGACAAACCAAGCATTTGAGCAGTAACTCAAAACATATGTGTTATCAGCACCTTTCCCAGCCTGAAAGTCAAAACACAGTGCTGCACCAGCTACCAGGAAGGAGAAAAAATGACTGCTACTGCTGAACCCAGGACAGTAGCTCAGATATAACTTGGTCAGAGCTAAATCTGCCTTGGGAAAAGGCTGAGATGTGTGATTTTCAGATCCTCTCGAGCCCTTTTTTTTGATGATTCCTGGACTTACATTGAGAGCAGCTTCCTCTCTTATTCTCCCCATTGGTTTGTTATTGCTAGGGGAGGTTATGGGAGTCTGAGGGGAGCAGTGGGGAAGCCACCACCACTCTAAACTGCCCCTTGTTGAGTCAGTGCCCAACACAGGATGGATCCTGTGCTCCTGGATGTCCCACAGCCCAGGCCAGACCTACACAGGCAAAAGGAAAAATCTATAACTCTCAGGTGGTGGCATGTAAGGCTCTGGCAGAAGAAAGAAACTAACTCCCTGTCAGAGCAGCAGAAGATGATGCTTGGTTGTTTGGAAGACAGGGATCGTGAAACTGAAATTACATTTGTCAGTCATGATGAAAGTTTGGGCTAGAAAGCATCGTGGTCTTTAATGCATGATCACCATTGCCATCCCTACAGCATCCCTGCTCCTCCAGCTGCTGGCAGAGCAAAGATTCAGACAAGGGATGAGAACAGGTGGGACAGAGGAGGCAGTGGAGACATCTGCAGCCTGTGAGCAGCCGAGATGCAGGAAGGACTAAACTACAGATCTGCCAGTTTTCCTGCCATGGCTCTGGATAAGTCACCCACACACACAGCCACAGCCCTGTAGCTTTCCAGCTTCCTGTTCATCTTGCAAGCTTCAGTGCAGGCTTGAAAGCACTCATGCAGCATTAAAGAAGAGCTGAACACAGTGTGTTTGTTGGTGGACTGCACTGTAGGACACAAATTGCCAGTCCAGAAAAAAACATTGCTCCAAGAGAAGCCAGTCTAGAGCACAGACCACTGAGGAAACTAGCAGGTGCTGAGGCCAGATTGGGCTGTCTTTCCCTGCTAGAGCAGATGACTGTGAGAAATAACAGGCAGCATTAGGAGCCTGACAGGCTTTCAGAGGGGAAAAGCAGCAGCAGTAACTGCACAGACATCAACCCTGTTGAAGTCTGTGGGACGCACAGATGGTCCAGCACCTCTTATAACGTGACCTTGTGTGGCGGCAGGGAACTCGGAAAGACAAGGGTCCCAAAGAAAGGATGAAACCACCATTTCTCCTTGCTGAGAGCCACACATACCCCATGGAGATCACTGGCATGAGCAGTCCTGGTGTCTCTCCCCAGTCAGACCCCAGCCTGCACACTGGAGCCATCACACATAAACCTCCCACCTGGGGAGGAGGGCTTGAGCTGGAGGTAAATAGCCACTAATGCAACATAACATAAATGTTCCTTTCAAGTGAATCCCAGGCACTAATAAAGGGGCACAACCTGCATGGAAAAGCACACAGAAAAGCCATTGGGATACACGTCATACTTTTAAAGTGCTGTAGCTGTAAAGTGGCATGTTCAGTTTTCTCACATTCATAACTGAGGGTGGAACAGATGGTGAAGGTTTAGGAGGAAGCTAATATAATACAGAGGAAGATATAATATGTGGATTTAAAGAACCTACAATGCCAGCAACAATTTGTTCTAGCAAGAGTTGTACTGTGCTAGCAGGGTTTTGTTCCAGTGGCCTGGCAGAGAGGGGTGGTTGGACAGGAGTAGGGGATGGAGGTGTAGGAGAGGAATGGGAGGTGCAGTGATTTGTGTTCCAACCTTTTGCCCAATGGCATAACCTTGCCTGTACCCAACAGGACCTCAAAGCGTTTCATACTCCAGTGAGCATAGTGAGTCCCTGAGAAAGAGGAGGGGAAGGCTGAGGGGATTCATACCACATATCCCACATACACCTCTCTTGTTGCACACTCAGTGACACAGGGCACTCAGATGCTTAGTTCTGCAGAAAAAAACCACTGCAACCTCATGCTCCAGGTCTTAAGGCTCCCCAACTTCCCCAAATCCCTATTTCTCATGCTATCCTGAGACACCCCTCCTCTTTGGACTGCCAGCAGCTCGCCTCCAGCCCGCAGCTCCCGGGAAGGGCTGGCTGTGCGCAAGCATGTGCATGCACATGTGCGTGCCCACGCTGTTTCAGCTTGCATAATAGCCTGCTTCCCTGTGATCCACAGCACTGCCATCTGTGAAGCTGTTCCCTGGAAAGGGCATTTCTCATCTCCCAGACAGCTGGGCTGTTTCAGAAAGGTGCTGCCAATTAACAGGAAGGGTGCTTTTAGCTGAGTAGGGCTATTTTTGCCCTACCTGGAGTATCACTGCACAGAGCTGAGGTCATCCTCACAGCTTAAGCTTGTTTTAAAAATAATATGCCAAAATGCAGCACTGCACATGTCATCAGTGAGGCTGGTGGGCTGGCTCTGTGTTGGAGTGCCAGCTCCTGCTCTGAGAGCAAGCACACCTCTGGCAGGGGTCATGGGAGTGGGGTGGGGATGCAGGTCTTGCAAAAATGCAGTCTTAAAATTATCACTGGTCTTGATTTCTATCTTAGAAACAAGGCTGGATGGGCCGTAGAGTCCCTTGGAGTCCAGCCTCTTGCAGTGTGTGCCCCAGTGGGGATGCAGACCTCTGTAGAGGAGTCAGACGTATAGATTGCTATATGAGCCACGGGAACATTGTTCTTAGTCGTCTTCCACCAGTCTCATAAAATGATGTTTCTAGAACCCCTCTTCATTGGGGTTGCACATCAGTAATTGAAAATTGATCTTATAGAGGTCATTTCGTGAGGCCAGCGCTCAATAACATTGATGAAATTCTGCACTGGTATTAGCTGTCAGGGGACTAAGGGGTTTCAGGGTCATCAAGCTCACACTACAGTCATACAAGTGCTTTAAAATTACATTTAAAGCCACCTGATCTTTCTGTGTCTCTGAGTGCACTGACCCCTGCACGCATAGAACAAACTCACATCAATTGTCACTGTTTGGGCAGATGAAAATGGAAACTGACATGCCAGGAAGTGTTGGTGTTGTCAGATTAAGGGACTTTATGGGACCATCACCATCCTCTCTGGTCTTAAAGGTCCACGAGGTGCAAAGCTCAAGCCTGTGCCTGAATGCTTCAGAGGTTCCTAGAGACTTTGAGAAGATCTAAAACGGGAAAGGAAAAAAGGAATTGCTGAGACACTGGAAAAGGAGAGAGGCTTTCTAAAATGCCAGCAACCCTTTAATCTGTCAGCACAAAACACATCACATTTTTAGGGTTGGGAAAAACAACCCAGAAGAATACTTCTCCTTTTCCACAGGTGCTGAACATCTGCAGCTTTTAAAAGGGAAAAGAAGTGGTTTAGGTACAGAGGTCCTCAACGTGTTTGCAAGAAGGGCCAGTGTTCGGGCATGAACGGAGCCTGATTAATCCGCTGTCCTCATTTAGCAGTAGCAAACGTGGACATTTAGATGAAGACTTCTAGGGACATGTTGTGGTCTCACTAAAGGCACCCTGGAGATGTGAGTAGTCTTGAGACTTGCCCCTTTAAAATCACCCTGTCTCATATAATTGAGAAAGCCCAATGGTAGGGCAGTAGCCAAAACAGCGCACCACAGCCACTCCTAACATGTTCTTCCATTGTCACATGCTGTCAGATAAAATCTCCATGCCCTCGGCCTTTTGCCAACGGTACTGCCTCTTACTGAAAACAAACCAAGGCAAACAGTTGCAGAAAATGGGACCTCAGAGAGACCCCCTTGCCACCTCCAGGTACCCGCTGGGGAGGCAAGGAGGGGTTCCAGCAGCTGCAGCATCTTCCTTGCTTGCTTACTGCTCGAGGGGCATATTTTCCATCAAGATATTCTGAGAAGGTTCTGCTATCACTGGGGAAAGTGAGGAGGAGGCAGCCAATCTGCAGCCAGTACAGCCTCTGCTGGAGCACGCCATGCAACTAGAGCTGGGCCAAGGGAGGGTACCAGGGCAGCAGCCTCAGCCTGGGCTTTGGTGGAGCAAGGTGGGGGAGATGGGGCATGGCACTTGCCCCCAAAATGGCACGGCACTTGCCCCCAAAATTACACCTCCTTGCTGATGTGGGTGATGGATGCTTCCTTATCCAGCAGCTACGGGATTATTCTTGAAGGGCCTGACCTCGAGGTGGAGTGCTTTCTTCAGAAAAGTTAGTTAACCGTAAAGAATATTGTCATGGTTTAAGCCCAGCCGGCAACCCAGAACCACGCAGCCTCTCTCTCATGTTAAATTTGATGGCTTTGTAACAGTAGCAATGGAAAATTACTGAGGTGCATGATACATAGAAAAAATATAGAGAACAGCTAGAGAACATACTGAGAATTCTTGTCCAAGATAAATCATTATAGTTGATATAGTTTTAAGAAAAACAGTCTAGAAGAACAGGACACAAGGATAAGGAGTATCTGGGAATGGCAGGTGTCCAGGATGGGCTACAGTTTAACTGATAAGTAGGAGGATAGGAGGATTATTATGTCTCTGGTGCTAAGGAACCAATTAAACTGGTATAAGCATCTACTGCGTGCTTCAAAGGCTGCCAGAAGTGATGAAGATTGTTGGAAGAAGTAACCAACCCTCAGAGACCACCACCACATTTTTGTACGCATGCGGGGAACTTTCTGGAAAATAATGTAATCCATACGTAGCCTCATGCATATGTATGTATGCCCAGGGACTATATAAGGATGGCTTGTGTAGCAATAGGGAGACACACGTTAGGAGGAGCTATCCCTCGTGTCTCCTGGTGCCGCAATAAAGAATACCTGCTTGTCAGCTTAAAACTTTGTTGGCAAGTTTGTTCCTGGAGTTTTCTCCGAATCAGTACAGACATCACAGGCATTACCAGTAACAACATGACGTAAATTATGTTCAGAGAGAAACATGATGTTTAACTTGACAGGATCCTTTTAAAACCCTTTTGCTCTCAGGAACCCTTTGATGTATGGCCTATGGCCATACCACCCTGGAAACACCTGATCTTGTCTAAGCTCAGAAGCAAAGCAGGGTTGGGCTCGGTTAGTACTTGGATGGGAGACCATCTGGGAATCCCAAATGCTGTAGTCTTTTTTTTTTTTTTGAGTTCAAACTTAAACAGGGGAAGTTTAGGTTAGATATAAGGAAGAAGTTCTTTACTGTGAGGGTGGTGAGGCACTGGAATGGGTTGTGAGTGCTCCATCCCTGGCAGTGTTCAAGGCCAGGTTGGATGGGGCTTGGGTGACATGGTTTAGTGTGTGATATCCCTGCTCATGACAGGAGAGTTGGAACTAGATGATCTTAAGGTCCTTTTCAACCCTAACTATTCTATGATTCTATGATGTACCTGAAGAGAGCACCTCACTGACTTTGCTCCTATCATCCTGGCTTCATTTTAGGGTTTTGAGCCCAACTCCACATTTTCTAGCTTTGGAGAAGTTGAGGTTGAACGTGAGCTTTTGACTGCGGGAGATCCAAAAACTTTAAAAACACATGTACATGTACAGCTCCAAACATAGAGCTTCCTCCTGGCCACACAGGCACCTGTAACATTAGGACTGAACCATGGGTGATAAAACAATTCATTAAGAGACACCAGCTTGGGATAAACACTCACGTTTACTTTAGCCACTTCTTTTCTGCAGGTTTTTCTGTGCCTCAATAGCACAATGGTATCAAGTACCCGTTCCTCTTGCACGGGCACATTCAGCATCTCCTGGACTCCCTTCCTCGAGTCACAGGAGATGCTGTAATATGCTGGGGTAAGCAAAGTGAACCCCCTATGTTTCTTTTGCTAAATGCTCTTTAACTGTTTCACAGCAGCCTGTTCCTGCCAATTGTGACAAATCAGCACAACTGTCACAGAGCTGCTAAGTTTTCAGCATTTTCTGCAGTGCTGAGGCTGGAAAACAACGCATATATATTTTTTGCTGATCCAAGTCCTTATAAATTATACTTAAAGGATCCCAGAGGGATTCCTAGGTAACCTGCACTATGGTTTCCATGGCAGAGAGGCAGAGCTTGTACCCTGCGATAACAGATAACGAACGCTTAAATTAATTATGCTGCAGCTGTATTTGTAAATCAGCTGTCCCTTGTATTCCCAGTAAGACTCGAGTCTTACTGCTTTAACACAACAGTTAAAGAATGAAAACAAACAAGACAGAGGGGCAGGAATGGTGGTGCTCTGCTGCAGCCACCATTGGAGCTGCAGAGTGCCAGAAGAAGAAGAACAGACTGGAAGAAACCTTCACTCATTGCTTTTACAGCTCTGATTGCTGTTATTACCTCTGTGCCATAACAAGGGTTTATTTACATTTTAGTGTTTAGGGTTTGGGTCTATGTTCCAACTCTCTAAATTTTGGAGGAAAATTTGAAAGTCCTTGAAGGCTATCCCTGCTGATACAAACGTATTCTTTCAGCTACCTGATACTGGCATATCATCACTGGGCCCATCCTTGGCAGATGTTTTTCTCCTATGAAGGACTCCAGAGATCTTTTATAAAAAATAAAAAGAAAGACCCCAGAGCTGCCTCATTTTGCTGATGAAATTCACTATCATCCGGTCTGCTGGATGATGCTTCAGCACACCAGAACTTGATTTAATTTTTCCTTTCCTGGAGCCAGGCTGGTAACCATTCTGAGTGGAATTCATCTCACAGCACTTAGCCTGCAGACAGCCTAGATGGTTAGCAGCGACTAGATGTCTAACATTTAGACAGCTGAAATTGTGTGAGAGGACGCTGCCAACTGGCATCTGTTTCCCAGTGAAGCGGGTTCTGGACTTGCGGACACAGTGCTGGGAGGTAGTACGGTGTTCCGCAGTGGATCCCTGTCTTCCGAATGACAGGCAGGGTGGTTTAAACAAATCTCTGCAGTTCCTGATGGCCTGCTTTAGCACTACTATTTCAGGGCTAAAAAGAGATAAAAAAGCAAAGCTTTGCAGGCTGCTTGTTGTCTTTGACACACAAACACCAGGCTCAGAAAATCAGCTTGACCTCTGTCTTTCTAGCACCCCAGAACCTGAGATACTGCTGGGCTTGGGGATTTCTTCGGGTTTCTCTAAGTCTCATGGAGGCCAAAGATGAGATAAAGCACCACTGAACTACTAAAGTGACATGCAAAATTGCAAATCAACGGCTACGGCTCTTCCTGCTACATGTGGATGGCGTACGTTATAGAGCTAGCATGTGGCATGATGAGTTGTAAAAGCCGCTAGTTCTAAAATACTTTCTGTAGCTGCAGTAAAAGGGAGTTCACTGACCTATTGCCGGGCTGTGCTCAGCAAAATATCTCTTCTGAAGCACAAACCCAGAAGTGATTCATCTTCTGCCTGGGCACTGAGCAGGAATCGCTTCTTAGAAACAGATGACACATATCCCAGGAAATTCTTGCCATCAAAGGGGAGAAGAGCAAGTATTTCCTCTGGGCAGAGGTTAAGGCACAAAGACCTTACAAGTTAGAAATAAGCCAGCCATAAGCATTTAGAAGTGCAGCAAGATTCGTAATTGGAGCTAAAATGGAAGCTTCAAAGTCGCAAAGCTGCTTATTCACCAGCTGCCACAGGCAAGACTCCAGCCCCTGCCAAGATATGCTGGGGGAAGCAGCTGTACCTGCAATTGCCAAGTGGAGAGTCCT